>NC_057814.1:382256660-382530278 GCF_018294505.1 Triticum aestivum | reverse complement strand
GTTCGTCGAGGGGACGCACGGCAATCCTCTCGCTCCCACAGTACGCTCTCTTAGACTGTCGTCCTCTAGCCGCGCCGCCACCGCTGGCAACGTTCTTGTGGAGGCGCACGGCGGTCAGCGCCGCCACCGCTGGCGACATTCGTGTGGAGACGCACGGCGGTCAGCTTCTCCCACGGTACGCGCATTCTAGACCGAGGCCCCGTGCATGTCGGTGTAGCGCTGAATGTTAGCTGATAGACGATGTTAATCTCACTGTTTGCCGAAGTAGTTTACAGTCAATATGCTCTGCTTAAGAAGCTTCCTTGCCCTGTTCTGCACTCAATCTGCTTAGCTGAGATGGCATGCCAAGGCCGATTAGTTGCTAAAATATCCTGCCATATATTTATTGTGACGTAGATTGCCATGGTCTAGTAGCCAATCTGTTAGGTGAAATAGCTCTATACCGTTTTATACTCGATCTTTGTTGCTGCGATGGCTTTCGATAGTTTGATGGCTGTGTGCTCGGCCTCATTGACTGCTGAAACAGCCTGCCATAATTTAGCACTCAAATCTGTTTGCTGAATTAGCTTTACATATATTTCATTACTTAGATCTGCTCGTCCAAATATCTTGCCATAGCTTTAGACATCGACCTAGGTATTTTCTTCTGGACTTCATAAAAAAGCATATATGTTTTTCCTGAAATATCTAGTAGAAGAACTAATTTGTATGTCTAACAGATGGACAGGACTTGGATAACTTCTGCTCGAAGATTCTCCACTGCATATGTCGAGGGGGTTGAAAACTTCATGAACTTTATCAGAGCTGAGTACGGTGGTCCGAAATCAGATGTGCTCTGCCCGTGTAGCAGTTGTATGAATTCAGTTAGGAGACCCTAGTCAACTGTGCAAAATCATCTACAATTGTACGGGATGCCAGTCACATATACTAGGTGGGTTCATCATGGTGAAGCTGTGAACGTTAATGTTATTGACTACGTGGAAGCAGCAGATCACCATCTTGACCTGCATGATGCTCAGGTGGAAGAGGAGGAGGAGGAGGTGGTGGCGGAGCCAGTGAGTTTGACCAACATTGAAACAATGCTACGAAATGCTCGTGCATTCCGGGAACTTTCACCTGCAGAAGAAAAATGGTGGGCCCGCATGTTGGAACAATGCAACGTGGATGTCACCCCAGGAAATAAGCTGTCAGTATTCTCAGCTATGGTCACCTTTCTTCAGGTGAAGACATCTAAGCGGATGACCAACAAATCATTCGATGCGATGTTGGCTGCTTTCCGCAAAGCTTTCCCAGATGCGTCTGAGCTGCCACACACCTACCGTAAAATGAAGAATTTCCTTCGTGCAGTTGTAATTGGATATGATATGATCCATGTTTGTAAGAATAATTGTGTTCTGTTCCGGAAGGATTATGCCAACTTAAGTGAATGCTCGAAATGCAAATCATCAAGATGGACAGATGGCGATGCTGTGGAGAGGATTCCTCATAATGTTGTGAGACATTTTCCAATTACACCAAGATTGCAGAGGTTGTTTCATGATGCTGAAACAAGAGAGGATGTACTGTGGCATTCTAGGAAGCAGGAGTACAGAGATCAGAATGTAATGAGCCATCCATCACATGGTAGTGAGTGGAAAAGCTTCAATCAGAAACACGAAAAGTTTGCTGCTGGCCCGAGAAACATTAGACTTGGCTTAGCTTCAGAAGGATTTAACCCATTTGGCCACCAGAGCGTCACATATAGCATGTGTCCAGTGATTGTTATCCCTTACAACATGCCTCCAAATGTCTGCACCAAAGAATCAAACTACATGATGTCCTTGCTCATCCCAGGTCCAAAAAGTCCTGGAAAGGATTTTGATTTGTTCATGGAGCCTCTTGTTGAGGAACTTCAACAGCTATGGAGGGGTGTTCTCACTCGAGACCTATATAGCAGCCCACCAGCTGATTTCTTTCTGTGTGCTGTTATAATTTGGTGCATCCATGATTATCCGGCTTTGGGCACTATGTCAGGGCGAACGACACATGGTTACAATGCATGTGTTCGCTGTGACAGGAATCCGCTGTCATACGCAATACTTAGCAAGATCTGTTACATTGGACACCGCCGTTTCCTTGCCAAGGACAAGCCGCATCCTAGAGAATACCGAAGACATGTGTTCAATGCAAAGCATGAAAATCGTGATGCGCCAAAGAGGCTCACCGCCGATGAGTTGCAGGTGAAATTAGAGAAGGTAAGGCATATTACACCAGGAAACCATCCTGATAATGGTACCGGGAAAAGGAAGCGTGGCAGGGCAGAAGAGAGATTATTGTTTACTCGCAGGCCCACTTTGTGGGACTTGGAGTATTGGAAAGATTTGGATCTGCGGCATAATCTTGATGTGATGCACATCGAGAAAAATATATGTGACAGTATTATCAGCACACTTCTTAATATTCAAGGCAAGACGAAAGATACCTTAAAATCTAGGATTGATTTGACACACCTGGGTATCAGACAGGATTTGCAGGTGCAAGATGAAGGTAAACCACGGGATATGGCACCAGCTGTGTACATCTTGGACAAGGTAAAAAGAAAAGAATTCTGCGAGGTCCTGTCACGTGTGAGATTCCCACATGGATTTGCTTCCAACCCTAAAAGGAGGGTCAGTGCAGATGGAAACAAGGTACAAGGGTTGAAAACTCATGACGGCCACGTCCTACTTCAAAGGGTTTTACCTGTTATCCTTAGAGGATTGGGCCGCACTGACTTATACAGAGCAGTTGCAGAGTTGGGACAATTCTTCAGGGAACTCTGCAGTAGAAATATCAGGATAGATGCTTTGGAGCATCTTAGAGACAAGATACCAACTATCCTATGCGACCTTGAGAAGATATATCCTCCAGCCTTCTTTGATGTGATGGTGCATTTGGCTGTTCATCTACCTGATGAGGCACTACTTAGAGGTCCAGTACAGTATGGCTGGATGTACCCTATTGAAAGGCAGCTAGGCACTTTCAAGGGCTATGTTAGGAACAGAGCTAGACCCGAGGGTTCCATTGCAGAGGCCTACATTGCTACAGAAGCATTGACATTCTGCTCAAAATACATTGAAACAGCTGATCAGCTTAGCAAAGAGGTGGATGAAGACAATCTCGGGCTCAATGTTTTCGATTATTCTGTTCGAGTTACAGGGAAGAGTCGACAAGAGGACACACCTAAAGATTTGGACAAAATGGTTTGGTATGTGTTGAATAACTGTCCTAAGATACTACCTTATATCAAGTAAGTGCTAAGTACTGCAGCTTATACATGTAATCTACTAAACTTGCAGCACATTCTTATATATTTAGATGTTTGACGTGATCACTATGTTGTGCAGCATCTACAAAAAGGAGTTACTGCCGCAAAATCCAAGAAACATTGACAAACTGGTTATGGCAGGATTTGCGAAATGGTTCAAGAGCCATGTAAGCTTTTGAATTGCACTATCAGTTTTTTTAATATATTGAGTACATAAGATGATCAGCTTGTCTATTTTCTAACCATAGGTTAAGAAGATGCGGGAGGATGGGCAGGCAGTTGATGATGCCCTTTACTTACTAGCAATGGGTCCTGATACTCGGGTAAGACATTATGAGTCTTGCGTTGTTGGAGATGTGCGCTACAACACCCTTGCACGAGACGAAGGCAGGAAGACACAAAATAGTGCCATCATGAGCACGGATATGTATGACAAAGAGACAACTGAAATATATGCTAACATAACAGACATTGTTCAGTTGCAGTATATCTCCAGTTTCGATGATCATCGGTGTGTGGTTCTGTTGTGCTGTCGTTGGTATAACCTGTTTTCCAGGATCGCAAAACCCAGAGCTGATGATTATTTCAAATCCATCAATGTCAAGGCGGCGTACTAGACCAACGTGCCTTTTATTTTGGCAAATCAAGCAACACAGATCTTTTTCTTGGAAGACACATTTGCACGTAGCGATGACTGGAGAGTATTGCCAAGGTTTGAGCAGAGGAATTTGTTTAATGAAGTTGCACAACAAGATGATGCTTACACTGCTCCTGATGTACAAGATAACACAGATGTTCCTAATATCTTTGAGAACCATCACGTCAATGACACCGGCGAAAAGATTGCCTATCGTGCTGTGGACATACAAGAGTTGATCAAGAAGAAGCCAACGTTGAGGACGAAGAAGAAGATGACACCGTGGGGAATTACGATTCAGACTGATACACATGGCAAAGATGTTGACGCTGCTGCTGCAGATGATGATTACATTGCTTTTGCCGTATTTGCCTGTCAGAAGATGTTTTTTATCTACTATGTGAAATTGTGTTTGCTATGACAACTGAAACCTGATGAACATGTTGTTTAGTATTTTCCTGTGAGAACATCACTTGTTATGTATGCTAATTTGTGTTTGGTGATTGTATGACGACTAAAACATGATGACATTGTTGTTTAGTTGTACTCATATTGGCTGTGAAACTTGAATTTGATGACATAGTTTGTTGTTGGACCGCAATTTGCTCGACGTCTTCGAATGAGAACAAAGCTGACCCGACAAGGCCTCTGCTAATTTATTTATTTATTACCAAAAGGGCCTCTGCTATTTATTTATTTATGAGCAAAAGGGGATACCCCCTGATTTCCGTTAATAGAAATCATTAGATGTTCACAACACTACGCCCAACCTACTACACAGGTTTCATTCATTACTAGTTTCAGCAAAGTGTCATATCCACTGAATACATCACGAGTTCTACATGCACTACAAATAAAGAGACAATCATCCTACAGAGCACATCGATTTTGCCCATTATCTTCACAAGCTCTTTCATCTCCTCATTGCTGTCAAGGCCGTTCAGCAGCTATTGCTTGGCCATGATCAGAGGAACTGCATCTTTAACCTTTTGCTCTGCATCTTCCTCTTCTGTTGTTCCTTCAGTTACTTGTCCAACACCCCAACCTGCTGGTATTGGGATTCCTCGGCTAACCAAATAATCAGCGTAGTTGCACTCCCCCACATCAGCAACTTCCCAGAAATACAAATCACACGAATCTTCCCTTTTCTGCACGAATCAAATTGGAAGATCATCAACCAAACTATTAAAAAATCAGCAACTGAAAGCAGCAGAACAACACTTAAACATATTATTACCCCATGATTTGGGCATTTGTAGAAGACTCGGCCAGGGTTGAGGATTGTGGTTGAGACGCGACGGATGACTCTGCGTGATTTGCAGCAGTGGCACCACCCCAACGGCAGCGGGTTGCGATGAGCAACCGGCTGCGGTGCGCGTGCCGGCGGGGGTGTGATGAGACCCACAGGCGATGGTACGGGTGGCGACTTGGCGCATATTTGGTTGTTGCCTGCTGAAGAGCAGGTGGACGAGCAGCCAGCGGACATGGTTGCTGCGGCCAGAGCTTCTGATGCTAAGCAGAGTAAGTAGAGAAGAGGAGAAGTGAACGTTGGATATGTCAGTTTCATTACTTGCATAGTAGCATAGCACCATATATAGTCATAGTCTAGGTTTGGATTCGAACCAGCTACAGGAGCACGTCTCTCTTTTTTCTAAAACTCAGCAACGTCTCTTTACTGGTACACTAGCTTGTTCTGTACGCCTTCTCAAGTCTTTGATTCCTCCACCTGACATTTGGGACCCAGCGGAAGGGCCTCTGTATTTTGCGAAAAAAACGTGCCCCCCGCTGACAGGTCGGACCCACCAGCTATCTTCGCACGCAAGGAAGTGCCTCCTTATTACGCAACAAAAAATGAACACTCCCCCTGCCAGCTGGAACCCAACATAGTGGGAGGCTGACTTGTGGGCCTACCAAGTTGACGGGGACGGAGGGCTTTGTCAACTTAGTCAATACGAACGATTCTAGCTCCACTTAAAACACATCAAACCGGCAATTAGTTTCAAATTTATTTATTTTTCATTTCGAGATTTTAAATTGCATTGATTTTTATGTGTGGACATTTGTTGGATTTTATATTGATATACATTTATTTTTAAAATCAGTTTGAATGTGACTCGAAATTTCGGGATTAAAAACAGTTTGGACCGCACCGAAATATGCAAAATTTCGTATATGTTTTTAACCGTGGCCACAATATGGGTTGTAATGCTAACAAAAAGAATATGGGCTCCAAAAAAACGTTAAGAATTAGCAAATGGGCTGTAAATTATTAGAAATAATGGCAGATGGGCTATATGATGTTTTCCACAGATTTGAGGCTTTCCTTAAAAAAGGTTGACGCACAAGCAGTGACTGTTGGATGTCCATCCAACGGTCGTCGTGCTTCTTCAATATCTGCTCTTCCTGCTCCAGCCGCTCAAACAAGCGCCAGCGGGACTGCCTGCTCTCTCCTCCCCGCGGCCGGTTGTGCTGCCGCGCAGGCCTCACCGCCCCACCGTACTCCCATCACTGGCCTAGCCATCCCTCTACTCACCCACACCTGCTGTTATTCTCCGGCGACGGCAGACGAACCAGTAAACCCTCGTACAGTCGTACTCCCCTCCGCGTGGGAAACAACCGCGAGTCTTCCCTGCCTCCGTGTCATTCCCTTCCTAGGCCTCGTCCTCGTCCACCGCCCTGGTGCTCTCGGCGCAGCCTGGTCAACGTGGTCAACAACCGACATGCATCTGAAGTGGACTGTACGTGGAGAGGCTGACAGCTGGGTCCACGGCCGCACGCAAGGAAATGCCTCCTTATTACGCGCAAAATAATGATTCCTCCACCTGACATTTGGGACCCACCGAAAGGGCCTCTGTATTTCGTGAAAAAAATGTTACCGCCGCTGACAGCTTGGACCCACCAACTATATCTTCGCACGCAAGGAAGTGCCTCCTTATTACGCAAAAAAAAATGAATACTCCCCCTGCTAGCTGGGACCCAGTATAGTGGCAGGCTGACTTGTGGGCCTACTAAGTTGGCAGGGACGGAGGGCTTTGTCAACTTAGTCAATATGCACGATTCTAGCTCCAGCGACCGTACGGTGTCCATCCAACAGCCGTAGTGCTTCTTCAACCTCTGGTCTTCTTGCTCTAGCCGCCCAAACCAGCGCCGGTCGTACCTCGTGCTCCTGCCTCCCGTGGCCGGCTGCGATGCGGCGGAGGCCTCACCGCCCCTACTACTCCCACCGCTGGCCAGGCCATCCATCTACTCACCCACACCCCCTGTTATTCTGCGGCGACGGCAGCCTCACACCGCAGCGAACCAGTGAGCCCTCATACTCCTCTACGCGTGGGCATCCACTGCCGCGTCTTCCCCGACTCCGTTTCGTCCCCTTCCTAGGCCTCGCCGTCGTCCACCGCCCTGGTGCTCTCGGCATGGCGTGGTCAACGTGGTCAAGGAACGGCTTCCATCGGACGAGGACTGTACGTGGAGAGGCTGACGGCTGGGTCCATGGCCGCAGCAAGGAAGTGCCTCCTTATTACGCGCAAAATAATTATTCCTCCACCTGACAGCGGGGACCCACCGAATGGGCCATCGTATTTCGTGAAAAAAATGTTTCCCCCTGACTGCTGGGACCCACAAGCAACATCTTCGCATGCAAGGAAGTGCGTCCGGGCAAAAAACTGATTTGCCCCCCCTGACTGCTGGGACCCACCAGCTACATCTTCGCACGCAAGGAAGTGCCTGACAGTCGAGACCCACCTGGTCGAAGCGTATGTAGCGTTGGCATTCTGGTCGCGAACGTGTACGTACATACTGGTCAATGTAGAGGTGCGCACGTGTCGTAGTAGAGGCGCGCACGTAGCATGTACACGTACGTACAGCAGCCAGTGTGCAAGAAAGAAAATACGGCCACGTACGTACATACGGGTAGGGTCTCGAACGCCTACTCGCGCATACGTACGGCCAGGGCTCGTGTACATGGCTGGGTCAGAACGGAGAAACTGCGTCATCGCTGTGTTCATGGGGAGCCTACCGGCTGGGTCAGAACGAAATGCGTCGTCGTGTTCATCGGGAGGGCTTGGATGGAACAACCGATGGAAACGAGGCCTGGCGTACCGCAGAACGGAGGAAACGGACTTGTGTTCGACCGGCCACGGTCGAAACGGGATCCTTTTCATCGGGAGGGGTCTGGCATACCGCAAAACGGAGGAAACGGACCTCCTACGGTCAAAACGAGAGTCCTATTGATCGGGAGGGGTGTGGCGTACCGCAAAACAGAGAAAACGGACTTGTGTTGGAGCGCTACGGTCGAAACGGGGGTCCTGTTCATCGGGAGGGGTGTGGCGTACCGCAAAACGGGACTCCATGGGATACTGTTCATCTCCACCGTCGACCCCCTCCAGCCTCCACGGGCTACTGTTCATCCACCGTCGACCTCCTCCAGCCTCCACCTGCGACTGTTCATCCACGGGCTCCTGTTCATCCAGCCTCCACCGCACGCTACTCCACGGGCTACTGTTTAACCAGCCGTCTCCACGGGCTCCTGTTCAACCACCCCTCCACGGGCTACTGTTCATCCAGCCCTCCACCGTCTACTGTTCATCCAGCCCTCCATGGGGTGGTCCTATTCATCCAGCCCTCCATGGGGTGGTCCTGTTCATCCAGCCCCAATCGGCTCGATCGATCAGGGTCCTGTTCATCCAGAGGCAACACCACGGGGTCCTGTTCATCCACCCCCACCAGGAACTGTTCATCCAAACCCCCCCAGCAACGCTCACTGTTCATCCAGAGGCAGCATCGATCGGCTTCAGTTAGCAGCAGTAGCGAAGGAATCGCTCGATCGGGTTCAGTTAACAGCCATCGATCGATCGCTCGGGTTCAGTAATGCGTAGCCTGCAGTGCAATTGCTCGAGTTCAGTTAGAGCCTAATGCCTCGCTCGGGTTCAGTTAGAGCCCAACGCCTCGCACCCACGCGCGTGCGTGTACGAGAGAAACGCGCATTGCTCGGCCGCGACCACCCACCGTAACCGGGAACACCCCGATATTTTCCTCGCCCTCGCTTCTACCATGGTTTTTCCCGTCATGGACGACCCAAAGAATGTCATGCAGCTGCGTCTCCAGCCCGCCTAGGACGAAAAGCCCATTTTCTGTCATGATTTTTTGTCATAGAAGTAGGACCCCACCACATCTATGATGATACCGGGTTTTGTCACAATTATCGTCATAGAAGTGTCATAAGTATGACAGAAAAAAATTCGTTCGGCCCAAAATGTCACGGATGTGTCTTTTTTTTGTAGTGGGGGTTGATGCACGTTTTCGTCCTACTTTCTCTGGTAGAAACTTTGGGGCACTCTTTGAAGTTCTTTGTGTTGGATTGAATATTATGAGTATGAGATTGTTTGACGCATATTGAACAATCAACTCACGGATACTTGTGGTGACATTAGAGTTGGTTGATGCGTATCATGTGGTGTTATTTTAGTATGAACTCTAGGGCTGTTTGTGACACTTATAGGGATGTCTCAATAGATTGATTGGAAAAGATAACATTGAGGTTGTTTTGTACCCTACAACAATTTCACCTTATGTTCTCCGCTAGATAACAACTTTGGAGTGATTCTTTGTCGCACGTTGAGGGATTGTTATATGTTTCAATTATGTTAGCACTATTGAGAGATTGCACTAGTGAAAGTATGAACCCTACGCCTTCTTTCCAATCATTGCAATACCGTTTGTGCTCCGTTATATCACTTGCTACCTTGTTGTTTCTATATTTTCAGATTACAAAAACCTATATCTACTATACATACTACACTTGTATCACCATCTCTTTGCCGAACTAGTGCACCTATACAATTTACCATTGTATTGAGTGTGTTGGGGACACAAGAGATTTCTTGTATTTGATTGAAGGGTTGTTTGGGAGAGACCATGTTCATCCTACACCTCTCACGGATTGATAAATCTTAGGTCATCCACTTGAGGGAAATTTGTTGATGTCCTACAAAACTCTATGCTTGGAGGCCCAACATGAGTCTACAAGAATAAAGTTGTGTAGTAGACATCAGTGTTGTTCACTAGTGTTTGGTTGGTGCTCCTTCTGGTTCGATAAACCTTGGCTCTCATTGAGGGAAATACTTATCTCTACTGTACTGCTTCACCCTTCCTCTTCGGGGATAATCTCAATGCAGTTCACAAGTAGCAGAAAGAATTTCTGGCGCCATTGCCGGGGAGCTATCATCAAATCACTACAAGTACCTTCACACAAACTAAAATCTACTTGCTCTACTTTTTATTTGCCTCTTTTTCATCTCCCTCCACTTCTCATAAAAATCAAAAATAGAAAAATATTTTACTTTGTTAGTTTGCTTGTTTTGCTTGAAGTTGCTATTATGTCTGAATTTGAGAAAGCTAATGATGTTCCTACCACTAGTGCGGAACCTTTTGACCATCAAATGATACTTATGGAACATGAAAATATTAAAAGAACCTTTGATGAAGTTTCTAAAGAAAAGTTAGATAACCTTGTTGATGATGATCCTAATAAAGAATAACCCACTATTATGCATACTAAAGAACTCTGTATAGGCAGTGGTAATATTATAGGAAAAGGTATGATTCAAGATTTCTTTACTTGTGCTGGCACTTTACCTATGTTGGGAGGATCAATTCTTGCTAAAACTAATAGCCTTGCGGATGCCATATGTTTGCTTATAGTTGAATTTGAAAGACAATTTGTCCATATGCATCCTGCTATACAAGAAGTACATTTAGAATTCTCAAACATTCATGGCCCTTCTATTAAGCGGTTGGCCCGGGGGCCATAGTTTTCAGTAGAGCTTTTCTCTCGAAACAATAGCATATGGTGGGTAGACAAATTACTGTTGGGCAATTGATAGAAAAGCTCATAGTTATGACGTTATTCATGGCAATGATCATGTATATAGGCATCACGTTTGTGACAAGTAGACTGACTCCTGCCTGCCTGCCTCTACTACTATTACTCCACTAATCGACCGACTCCTGCCTGCATCTATGGTATTAAGTTCATGAAAAATAGAGTAACGCTTTAAGCAAGATGACATGATGTAGATAGAATAACCAACCAATATGATTAAAACCCGCCGTTTTACCTTAATGGCAACAATAAAAATACATGCCTCGCTACCCCTTCTGTCACGAGGTGAGAACACCGCAAGATTGAACCCATTACAAATCACCTCTCCCACTGAAGATATAACAATCTAGTTGGCCAACCCAAATAGATAGATCAGAGAGAAATACAAAGCTATAACAATCATGAATAATAAAGTTCATAAAAGACTCAATTACTTTCAACGAATAATCTGATTATACACCCACAATTCATCGGATCCCAACAAACACACCACAAAAGAAGATTACATCAGATAGAACTCCATGGAGATCATGTGGAACATTATATGGAAGATCAAAGATAGAGAAGAAGCCATCTAGCTACTAGCTATGGACCAGTAGGTCTATGGTGAACTACTCACACATCATCGGAAGGGCAACAAGGTTGATGTAGAAGCCCTCTGTGATCGATGCCCCCTCCGGCAGAGAACCGAAAAAGGCCTCTAGATGGGATCGCGGAAGAACAGAAGCTTGCAGCGGTGGAATAATTATTTCGGGTGGCTCTCTTGGGGTTTTCCAATATTTGAGAATTTATAGAAGTGGAATTAGGTCAAACGGAGCCACATGGGGCCTACAAGGCATTAGGGCGCGCCTACCCTCTGGGTGCACCCTGTTGCCTTGCGGCCTCCTTGCTTCTCGTCTGGTCTCCTCCCGAAGCTTGTAGGGTCTCTTTTGTCCAGAAAAATATCGTCAAAAAGTTTCATAGTGTTTGGACTCCATTTGCTACAGATTTTCTGGAAAACCAAAAACAAGCAGAAAACAACAACTGGCACTAGGCACATGGTTAATAGGTTTGTTCCCCAAAATGATATAAAATTGTATACAAAAGTATTCAAGATTGATAATATAATAGCATGAAACAAAAATTATTGATACGTTGGAGACGTATCAATGATCATATGGAGCTGACATAATATTTGTGGAAAATCACCGTTCGTCATTGTTATACATGCTACACTAGATCATTGCACATCCTGGTACAGTGCTAGAGGCATTCATGTAGTCATATCATTCAGTTTATTGAGTTGGTAGTAAATAAAACTGTAATGATCATCATTATTAGAGCATTGTCCCAGTGAGGAAAAGAATGATGGAGACTAATGAGTCAAAAAAATTGGGGATGAGGTTCATGATATTATTCTAAAAAAAGAGAGAAAAGGAGAGAAGGGGAAATGTTACTATCTTTTACTACCCTTGTGCTTCAAATAGCACCATGTTCTTCACATAAAGAGTCTCCATGATTTGTCACTTTCATATAGTAGTGGGAATTTTTCATTATAGAACTTGACTTGCATATTCCAATGATGGGTTTCCTCAAATGCCCGAGGTCTTCATGAGCAAGTAAGTTGGATGCACACCCACTTAGTTTCAGTAGTGAGCTTTCATACACTTATAACTCTAAGTCCATCCATTGCATGGCAATCCCTGCTCCTCGCATCGATATCGATTGAAAGGCCTCTCAATTGCCTAACGATCCACCGAGTTGATGCGAGACTTTCTCAATTTTTTGTCTTCCCTTATAAACCCCTACCATCATTCTCTTTGCCATCCAAAGTGCTAAGTCCATGGCTCATGCTCAGGCATCGATTGGAGTTGAAAATGCTGAAGCGAGAAAAAGTATGGTACAATTGCTTGGTTTGGCACCGGGGTGTTCATGATTTATACTTTACGCTAGGAAGACCGAGATATGCCATGGTTACATGATTAAATGAGTAGGAATAACATTCTTTAGAATATATATTTTGAAAAGTAATGATTATTTTCTAGTATGATTTTATATTATTGTTTTGATATCTATTACGTCATCGTTTCTCAACATTCATACCCAAAAGATTACATGATTTAGACATGTTAGGTAGCATTCAACATCAAAAATTCTATTTTTATCATTTACCTACTCAAGGATGAGCAGGAATTAAGCTTGGGGATGCTGATACGTCTTCAGCGTATCTATAATTTTTTATTGTTTCATGCTATTATATTATCAATTTTGTATGCTTTATATGCAATTTTATATCATTTTTAGAACTAACCTATTAACTCAGTGCCCAGTGCCAGTTCATGTTTTTGCCTATTTTCTTGTTTTGCAGAAAACCCATACCAAATGAAGTCCAAACACAATGAAACTTTATGGTGATTTTTTCTGGACTAGGAGAGACCCTAGAAGCTTCGGGGGAGGCCATAAGATCTACAAAAGAGGCACAAGCTCACACGACATGCTCCCCACCTGAGCTTGTGGGCCCCTCAGAGGTCCCCCTGGCCTAATTCTAGTGCTATAAATTCCCTAAAATCGAGAAACCCCCAAAGAGACCCAAAACAATTTTATCGCCGCCACAAGCCTTTGTTCTTTCGCGATCCTATCTGGAGGCCTCCGCCGGTACTCAGCTGGGGGAGTCGATCATGGAGGCCATCTACATCAACCTTGCTGCCTCCATGATGATGCGTGAGTAGTTCCCACAGGACCTACGGGTCCATAGCAGTAGCTAGATAGCTCTCTCTCTCTCTCTCTCTCTCTCTCTCTTTGATCTTCAATACAATGTTCTCTTTGGAGATCGATTCGATGTAATCCTTTTGCGGTGTGTTTGTTGGGATCCGATGAATTGTGGGTTTATGATTAGACTATTCATTGAAAGTAATTGTGTCTTCTCTAAACTTTATTATGTGTGATTTCTACAGCTTTGTTTTTCTCTCTGATCTATTCATCTAGTTTGGCCATTAGATTGATTTATCTTCTGTAGGAGAGGTGCTTTATGGTAGGTTCAATCTTGCGGTGTCCTCACTCTGTGACAGGAGGAGTAGTGAGGCACATATTTGTATTGTTGCTACTAAGGGTAAAATGACAGGGTTCGAACATATTATTTGGTCTTACTTTATCCACATTATGTCATCATGATCCAAGCATTACTATGTTTGTTATGAACTTAATCCTTAAGATGCATGCTGGATAGCAGTCAAGAGGTGGAGTAATAGCAGTAGATGCACATGGATGTCGATCTACTTGTCCCGGGCGTAATGCCTATATATTGATCATGCCATGAATAACGTCATAACTATGCACTTTTCTATCAATTGCCCAACAGTAATTTTATCCACCGCTGCTATGCTCCCGAGAGAGATGCCTCTAGTGAAAGCTATGGCCCTGGGTCCATTCTCTTCATATTACTAAAACCCTAAATTGCTGCAATTTATTTTCCTTTATTTTTTTGCAATTTTATCTACCTATCATTAGCAGAATTAATCCTTGCAATTAACAAGTACAAGGGGATTGACAACCCTCTTGACCGCGTTGGGTGCAGGTACTGTTGACATTTGTTTGTGAGTCTCCTACTAGTTCGATAAACCTTGGTTCTTATCTGAGGGAAATACTATCTGCTACTATACTACATCACCCTTCCTCTTCGGGGAAATCCCAATGCATATCACAAGTAGGAGGGGCAGTCACCGAACCCGTACAAATTGCTTGGGGCAATCTGCACAACTTAATTGGAGACACGGAAGCTTTCCCAGAGCTTTATACCACAATGATTGAGCTCTGCGACACCACTAACCATCTAGGGAGCCTAAGCACCAAGAGACACAAGCTCTAGGGTGCCCAAACAGGGCACTGAAGAGTAATAAGCTTCTCAACTTTCACTTCCACGTATCACTGTGGATAACTCAAATCGATGCAACTAATGCAACAACAAGAACACATGAAGTGCTCAAGTCCCTCACTCTCAAATCCCACCAAGGCAATGAAAGCTATGGAGGAATATGAGAGGGAGAACGAGGAGAACACAAAATAACTCCAAAATCTAGACCCCCAAGGTTCCCCTCACTTAGAGGAGAAAATGATTGGTGGAAATATAGATCTAGATCTCCTCTGTCTTTTCCCTCAAAAAGAACCAATACTCATGGGAGGAATAAAGAGAAATCAAGCTTTTGGAGGTAAACAATGGAGGAGAAAGTCGTGCACCAAAACCTGTGTCGCCAATGGGGAGGAAGACCCCCTTTTATACGAATCCACGAATCTAACCATTATGTTCTGGAAATGCTCAAGCGATACTACCGCTACACACAGGGAGTCCCAAAGACCCAATGGAAAGCAGTGCGGTACCAGCATGGTGTACTGCCGGAGCCGTACTACTGCTAATTCTCGGTGTGTAACAGAAACCCCCATGGTAGTGCGCGCGACACAACAGCGGAACTACCACACAAGTGGTACTACCGCAGGGGCCAGCGGCACTACCGCTAAATACCGAAGGGAAACAGAGACCCTGATGGTAGTAGACGCGGTACAACTAAAGAAGTAGCGTACAAGCGGTACTACCGTAGATACCAGCAGTACTACCGCTTGGCAGATAGCAACAGAAGACAATGAAAATAGATAACAACAAAACTGTCATAACTTCTACAAATGAACTCTGATTTTGACAAACTAAAGCTTGATAGGAAGCTAACGACAAGAGCTATCAAACCACGACAATGTAGAAGTGTGAAACCCCATAAGTGAAGAACCGGAAAAACTCCAACATAAAACATAATAGAAGATGCATATAAAATCCGTTTTCGATGAAATTGAGCTTGTCATGAAGATAACTACAAGCCCCAAAACTCACAGAGAAAAACCAAACAAGAACCAGGAAAGATGATGCCAAGGATGCAATGGTTTGAGCTCTCTATGAATGATATGATCAAGATACTTGAGAGGCCCCCTCGATAGTACAAAAATCAATCCTATAACCCGGTCTCCCAACTAACACTGTGAGACCAGTAAAATAGAAAACCTATCAAGGCCAAACATTTGCCGTGCGCATAATCCAATTGAGCTAGATGATGATGATCATGCCCGCCTCAAGTTTGAAACACCTTTCTTGTTAGCACACTCTTGGTGAAGAGTCGCAATTTTCTCCCCCATACACCACTATGGGCCCCTCTTAGGCACATATTCACAAGACCATTAGCACCAAATAGTGGGCAAGCTTCAAGCATATGATCTCTTCGTGATGCTCCTCTTAAATTTGCACACCACAACCTTGATGACTATCATCACTTAATGCCATCCTCTCTTGGGCTATATGTAATATTCCTTTTGATGCAATCCCATGGAAAGATACCTAACCCTGCATTGAAACAACAAACACATAGATCATGGGTTAATTAGTTCACAAAGCATAATGGGCAATGCTTACCATATCGTGAGATCACATGATCCCACTTGGTACATATTCTATGCTTTGTGTGATGATCAACTTGAATCCACTCTTAGCACTTTGTCTTGATCAACCTTGTACGTTTTCTAGTCTCTTCATTAAGATGATGTCTTGAAGGTAACATGACTGTTCACACAATCTTCTTCTTCAGGACATGCTTGCAATAGGATCAACTCTCACATGACCAATGTTTGGATAACTCCATGAGTAATACCTTGGTCAATAACTAATGTTCTTCTTTCAACCTTGAAACCAACATATGGTCTTTAAGCATTGCCTATGGATAACATTTCAAGTATAACTCAAAGCAACTATTAGTTCATACAAATTGTCATTAATTACCAAAACCAAAGATGGGTCACCATGCTCTTTTAATAGGGGTTATCATAGAGTGGAGTGTAATTTCAATCGTGATATGATGTTGAAGTTTGGCTCTCATGATCAACGGTGGAGCTTATCATTAGTTGTGTTTCCTTAGTTACTTACAGTGTTCGGCATAGTTCCCAATAAATTGAAGGGTTTATTCCTACTAGGGGCCTCAGGTAGGGGGGGTATCACCATACATTATTTTGCTTTGTTCATAAGCTTTTTCCATTTTATTTTTGTATGAAGAAGTTGGTAGCATGGATGAGATTACGGTGTCCAAGAATGCACCGTCAGTTTCACACCTTTTATTTGTTGATGATTCCCTAATTCTCAAGAAGGCGGGTTGCTACTTGTGAGCTGCGTTGGGATTTCCTCGAAGAGAAGAGGATGATGCACTACAGTAGAGATGAGTATTTCCCTCAGTTAAGAACCAAGGTTATCAATCTAGTAGGAGAACTACACAAGACCTCATGAACAACACTGACACACAAAAGAACAAATACTTGCACCCAACGCAAACAAGGGGTTGTTAGTCCCTTGCAAGTTAATTGCAAGGATCAAATCTCGTAGTGACAGATAGATAAAGAAAAACAAATAAAATAATGGTAAATAAATTGCAGCAGGGTATTTTTGGATTTTATATATGATAAAGATAGACCTGGGGCCCATAGTTTTCACTAGAGGCTTCTCTCTCAAACAAAAAGCATACGGTGGGTAAACAAATTACTGTTGGGCAATTGATAGAAAAGTGCATAGTTATGACGATATCCAAGGCAATGATCATGTATATAGGCATCACGTCCAAGACAATTAGACCGACTCCTGCCTGCATCTACTAATATTACTCCACACATCGACCGCTATCCAGCATGCATCTAGATAATTAAGTTCATAAAGAACGACGTAACACCTTAAGCAAGATGACATGATGCACACAAAGTAAATCCAATCAATATGAATAAAATCCATCATTTTCCCCTTAATGGAAACAATAAAAATACGTGTCTTGTCCCTTTCTGTCACTGGATATAGAGCACTGCAAGATTGAACCCATTACACAGCACCTCTCCCATTGCAAGATAAATCAATCTAGTTGGCCAAACCAAATAGATAGATCGGAGAGAAATACAAAGCTATAAAATCATGCACAAAAGAGTTCAAAGAAGACTCCAATAATATTCATAGACAATCTGATCATAAACCCACAATTCATCGGATCCCAATAAACACACCGCAAAAGAAGATTACATCGAATAGATCTCCAAGAACATCGAGGAGTACATTATATTGAAGATCAAAGAGAGAGAAGAAGCCATCTAGCTACTAGCTATGGACATGTAGGTCTGTGGTAAACTACTCACCCATCATCGGAAGGGCGGCAAGGTTGATGTAGACCCCTCCGTGGTCGATTCCCCCTCCGGTAGAGTATCGGAAAAGGCCTCCAGATGGGATCTCCAAAGAACAAAAACTTGCGGCGGCGGAAAAAGTATTTTGGGTGGTTCTATGTTGGTTTCCCGATTTTGGAGAATTTACAAAGGTGGAATTAGGTCAAACGGAGCCACAGGGGGGCCACAAGGTACTAGGGCGCGCCTACCCCTGGGCGCGCCCTAGTACCTTGTGGCCTTCTCGTTGCACGTCTGGTCTTCTCCCGAAGCTTCTAGTGTCTCTTTTGTCTAGAAAAAAATTGTCAAAAAGTTTCTTGGCATTTGGACTTTGTTTGGTACTGATTTCCTAGAAAACCAAAAACGGGCAAAAAATAGCAACTGGCACTTGGCACTAAGTTAATAGGTTAGTCCCAAAAAAGATATATAATTGCAAATAAAACATCCAAGATTGATACTATACTAGGATGGAACAATGAAAATTATAGATACGTTGGAGACGTAGAAAGCATCCCCAAGCTTAATTCTTGCTTGTTCCCAAGTACGTAAATGATAAAAAACAGAATTTTTTATGTGGAATGCTACCTAACATGTTCATCATGTAAGCTCTCCTTTATGGCATGAATATTTAGATCTGAATGATTCAAGGCAATAGTCTGTAATTTGACATAAAGACATCAATACTCAGGCATACCAACAAACAATCATGCCTTTCAAATTATCAATGTTAAAGAATGCTATCCTACAAAATCATACAGCCTTGCCATGCTCCATCTTCTTAACACAAAGTAGTTATCATGCACAACCCTGATGACAAGCCGAGCAACTGGTTCATACTTTTTAATGTGCTTCAGCTTTTTCAACCCCCACGCAATACATGAGCGCAAGCCACGGATATAGCACTATGGGTGGAATAGAGTATGATGGTAGAGATTAATATGGAGAAGACAAAAAAGGAGAAAGTCTCACATCGACGAGGCTAATCAACGGGCTATGGAGATGCCCATCAATTGATGTCAATGCAAGGAGTAGGGATTGCCATGCAATGGATGCACTAAGAGCTATAAGTGTATGTAAGTGCATCTAGTGCCCCTTAGTGATTTTGGTGTATTGAAGACTTATAGGTTAAGGGACTAATGTGTTTATGAGTGTACACAGGTCTATAAGTCAATGAGGAGTTTGATATTTACAGAGAAAGTCGACCCCTAAAAATGAAGTTCTTCGACTGAAGACTTTGGATTTCTGAAGACTTTGAAAGTGAAGAAATTGGTGTGACCTTGAAGACTTGGTATTCATTCGGGAACATGAAGCGTGAAGACTTTTGTTTTCGTAGTTTCATTTTCTCTTTCTTGAGTCATAGGAAACACCGTACTGTTAAAGGGGGTCGAGGAAATACTAAGGAAAAATTTCCATGTGATGCTCAACTCAAAATCCTACACCTACCAATCCCTTCGAGTGAAGCCATTGGAAATCTCATACAGTTCAGTCATATTCTTCAGTGACAGAGACGAAGTTCTTCTGGTCTCTGAGGAATTTGTTCTGACTAAGGAGTTAGGAATTCGCGAGTGCGGATTGCCTACACAGTGAGGAACATGATAGCCATGAGGAATTTGATACTCAAATTTCCGACCGTTGCTGTGCCTTGTGCCAGCTGTCCCAAAATATCTACCCACCTAACGGTCATATCATTGAAGGGCATTTATGTCTTATCATGTCGGGCTGCTCCCTAGGCTATAAATAGAAGCCCCCTACAACCACTAGCTGGTTGGCTGCTCCGAGAGAAACTGACACTTGTCATTTGAGAGCATCCCATCCTCCGAGGACTTTGAGCAAAAATCATCGAGTGAGGAAAACCCAAACCCAAACACCTACAAACCCAAAGTGATTGAGCATCACTGAAGAGATTGATCATGCGTGGATCCGATGCTTGTTACCTTTGAAGACTGTGCTTCTTCCAGACGGTTAGGCGTCATGGTCTAGAGCATCCAAGAGGAATTGTTGATCGCCGAGTGACCGAGTTTGTGAAGGTTCGGAAGTCACCTGAAGACTTACCACGAGTGATTGGGCGAGGTCTGCGTGACCTTAGCTCAAGGAGAATACGGTGAGGACTGTGTTTCCGGGACTGTGTGTCCTCAGGCTTAAATACCTAGCCGCTCCAATCAGATGTACAACTGAGACAACAGTTGGAAATGGTCTACCAAATCATTGTCTTCACCAAGCCTACTGGTTCTATTTCCTCAACTCTTTCATTTCCTCATAACTGTGTTGTGCGCTTGTTCATATCTGTGTTTGAAGACTTTGACTGAAGACTTTCTCAATTTTCTCAGTTCAATTTCTTCAGTCTGTTTGTCTTTATCCTGTGTTTACGCTTTCTGTACTCTGTGCTTGTCTTCATTTCATTATGATGACCATGCTTGTGTTCTGCTATGTTTACTTTTGAGTACTTATTCCGCTGCAAGTAGTTCTTCACTAAGGAATTTCCTCACCCGCAAATTCCTCAGTGAAGAATTCATAAAAATCGCCTATTCACCCACCCTCTAGTCGATATAACGCACTTTCAATTGGTATCAGAGCAAGGTACTCCCTTGTTCTGTGTGATTTTGGTTTAACCGCCTGGAGTTTTAGTTATGTCGACCACAGGAATGAAGACTGTGTCATGCCCCATCTTTGACGGTCACGAGTATCCCAAGTGGAAGGCCATGATGAAGAAGCGTCTCATGGCGATGAACAGTGAGCTATGGACCGTCACTAAGATTGGTCTTACCGATCTGTGCAAGATGGCGGAAGCTGATGACATTCGCAAGTACACTCTTCTCAACCTCACGGTGAAGGATGTCATCTGCTCCTGTCTGTCTCAAAATCAGTTCAGGAACGTCATGCATCTCGATCATGCGAAGCTTATCTGGGACCGTCTCTCTGAGGTCTATGAAGGTCATCGAACCCGTCATGATCCTTGGTTTGAGGACTTCAAGGAATCTCTCAAAGCGATGACATTCGAACCAGAATCATCATCTTCTGCACCATGCCTTATGGCAAAAGATGCAAAGGTAACTGAATGCTATCTATCTAAATCCAGTGATGATGAATCTGGTGATGAATTTGGACCCAGCTATGTCAAACTTTCTTCCCTTGCCACTAAACAACAAAGAGCTTTGGAAAAATTTCAATACATGCTAAATAAGAGCGATGATATGTTGGGTGAAGAAATGGATCAGTCGAAAGCTTTGGCTGAGAGTCTTCAGAGACTTCAGTCTAGGTTTGACAACCTTGAAGGTCATCATAACACTCTCTTATCTGATCATGAGAAGCTTTCTTATGAATTCCTTCAAAGAAAGCAAGATCTTGAAAATCTAAGAGTGAGTTATGAAGATCTTCAGAAGGAGCGCGATTCATTACTTGCTCAACAAATCTGCGCTGCTCATGAAGAATTTGTTCCTCCATGTTTGAAATGCATTGAACGTGAATCTGCTAATTATTCACCTGAATGTTCAAATGCTTCTAATGCTACAAATTCTTCAACTGTCTCTGCTATCACTAATTCCTCAACTGAGGACATTGCTAGTATCACTAATGATGCAGGGCTGAAGGAATTGTACATGACAGGCATGTACAAAAGCCTCAAAGGGCATCAGACTCTTTGTGATGTGCTTAAAAAGCATATCCTCAACAGGAACCCTAGGAAAGAGGGTATTGCCTTTGAGAGGAAACTCAATGTTGATGGCACATATTAGAAGCCTGAGCAGTACCCCAAAACCTCATGGGTTGCTGCAAAGGGACCTCCAGTTGATCCATCCAATTTATCTGGCTTTACATGTGAATCTCCTCATTCTTTTGATGAGTCATTTGACTCCAACTATAAACTGTTCAAAAATCAGAATGGTGAAGTATTTGCTAGATATGTTGGCACTAACTGCAGGAACGGTTCCCCTATGAAGAAAATCTGGGTTCCCAAAAGGTGCCTTGAAAGTCTTCAGGTGAATGTCCTCATGACACCACCTGGGAAGAATAGGAACCCCAGATCAAATTCTTCATATGGACCAAATTCTTCATATGGATCCAAGTCCTCATACGGACCAAATTCCTCACGTGGATCAAATTCCGCAAAAGGATCAAAGTCCTCATATGAATATCATCATGCTAACAACTCTGTTTCGCAGGTTAGAGCTAAGGGCTATGAATATGAGCATTATTCTTCTAACCATTATGTTCATAAGTCCTCGAAGAATTTCTCTGCTTATTCATATGCTTATCCTAGCTCCTCTTATGTGAAACGAAATGGACTGGCTTCTATGCCACCTTTCTCATTGGAGCTCGCAGAGTGATGAACTCTTTGCCACCCCTTCAGATGTGGGTGGTGAAGAAAAAGAACTAATCTCTTCTGCAGGGTCAGGTCTCCAGACGTGCTCAAACGTCTGAAGAATTTGCTGGAGACCTGAAAAGTGCCTGAAAGGACGCAGGCTAATCATGAAGAAATGAACTCTCATTTCTCACGTCCTCATATTGCTTTATCTATTATGTTGCTTGATGAAATTGATCTGATGAATTGTGATGTCATATTCTTCACTGATGAAGTATATGAGTTTGTAAGCTGCACTAATTCATCTGCAGGATGATCAACCCAAAGCCACTGAGTGGGTCCTTGATAGTGGATGTACAAATCACATGACTGGTGACAAGAATCTATTGATGGATGCTCCCTTATCTCCATGTCATCTGAAGCATATCATCTTCGCTGACAAAGGTAAAAGTCAGGTATTGGGTCTAGGTAAGGTTGCGATCTCAAAGGATCGACACATGGACAAAGTCATGCTTGTCGAGTCCTTAGGATACAACCTCATGTCTGTCTCAATGCTTTGCGATCTTGATATGGTTGTTGTCTTTGGCAAGTATCGTTGTGTTGTGATCATGGAAGCTGACAATTCCAAAGTCTTCGAAGGCTTTAGGAGAGGAGACTTGTATATTGTTGATTTCTCTACAGGACCACAACCAGCCGTGTGCCTACTTGCAAAAGCTTCAGAAGGCTGGCTATGGCATCGACGACTTGGTCATGCAGGCATGAGGAATTTGCACACGCTTGCAAAGAAGAAGCATGTCATTGGCATTGAGAATGTCAAATTCCTCAAGGATCACTTATGCGGAGCCTGTGAAGCTGAGAAGATGACAAAGGCTAAGCATCCAGCGAAGACTATCATGACTACTACTCGTCCATTTGAATTGCTTCATATGGATCTCTTCGGTCCTAACCATTATTCTGCAGTTTCAAATGATGCATCTCAATATGGCTTTGTTATTGTTGATGATTACTCTCGATACACATGGGTACACATTGTTACTTACAAACATGAAGTGCAGGAAGTTTTCAAACGATTTTCCTGAAGGGCTTCAACCAACTTTGGTGTGAAGATCAAGCACATCAGAAGTGACAATGGAACTGAGTTCAAGAATTCTGGTCTTGATGACTATCTTGATGAACTTGGTATTACTCATGATTTATCTGCTCCTTATACTCCTCAGCAGAATGGCGTCGTGGAGCGCGAGAACAGGACTCTTGCTGAGATGGCTCGCACTATGCTTTATGAATACAAAACGCCTCGTCGTTTCTGGATTGATGCAATTGATACTGCGTGACACATCATCAACAGAGTATATCTTCACAAATTCTTCAAGAAGACTGCCTATGAACTCCTCACTGACAAGAAACCCAATGTGAGTTATTTCAAAGTCTTCGGTGCTAAATGCTGGATTAGAGATCCTCATCACAACTCTAAATTTGCACCGAAAGCACATGAAGGTTTCATGCTTGGTTACGGAAAGGACTCGCACACCTACAGAGTCTTCAACAACGTTCTTCACAAGGTTGTTGAAACTATAGATGTGCGGTTCGATGAAACTAATGGCTCGCAAAGAGAGCACCTACCTTCTGTGATAGATGAACCAGCACCTGAGGAAACTATCAAGTTCAAGGCTACTGAGGATGCCATTCCGACCGAGGAATCTGCCGAAGAATTCATTCCAGAACGTGAAGAGTGTCGAGCTAATGCACCTGAAGAAAATGCTGAAGAAAATGGTGCTGAAGAAAATGCTGATCAAATTCCTCGACGACAACCAGTTCATCCTCGCGTTGCAAAAGAAGTGCAAGTTGAAAAGATCATCGATGACATTGAAGCACCAGGTCCTCTCACACTCTCAAGAGCTTCACATTTATCTAGCTTTTGTGAGCTCTATGCTTTTGTCTCTATTACAGAGCCCACTAAGGTAGATGAAGCATTTATGGAGCCTGAGTGGATTCAAGCTATGCAAGAAGAATTACATCAATTCGAGCTCAACAATGTCTGGGAACTGGTCAAACGTCCAGATCCTCGCAAGCACAATATCATTGTCACAAAGTGGATCTACCGCAACAAGCAAGATGAAAATGGCCTTGTGGTGAGGAATAAGGCACGGCTAGTAGCTCAAGGCTACACACAGGTTGAAGGAATTGATTTCGATGAAACTTTTGCACCTGTTGCTAGACTTGAGGCTATTCGCATATTACTTGCTTATGCTAACCATCATGATATCACTTTATATCAAATTGACGTGAAAAGTGCATTCCTCAATGGTAAGCTTGAGGAAGAAGTATATGTTGCTCAACCCCCAGGTTTTGAAGATCCAAAGAATCCTGACAAAGTCTTCAGACTCAATAAGGCCCTCTATGGCCTCAAGCAGGCCCCTCGGGCGTGGTATGATACTTTGAAGGAATTCCTCATGAAGAAAGGCTTCAAACCCGGTTCACTCGACCCTACTCTTGTCACTAAATCTTATGATGGTGAACTGTTTGTGTGCCAAATATATGTTGGTGATATTATCTTTGGTTGTACTGACCAGTGTTATAGTGATGAATTTGCCTATATGATGAGTGAAGAATATCAAATGTCTATGATGGGAGAATTGAAATTCTTCTTAGGTCTTCAAATTCGTCAACAGTGCAATGGCATATTCATATCTTAGGAGAAATACCTCAAGGATGTACTGAGGAAATTCGGCATGCAAGATTGCAAAGGCGTCAAAATTCCAATGCCCACAAATGGCCATCTATGCACTGATGAAAATGGTATTGACTTTGATCCAAAGGTATACCGCTCCATTATTGGTTCTTTATTGTACTTATGTGCATCTAGGCCAGATATTATGCTTAGTGTTTGCATGTGTGCCCGATTCAAGCTACATCGAAGGAATCACACCATAAGGTTGTGAAGCATATTCTTCGATATCTTGCTCACACACCAACACTTGGATTATGGTACCCCAAGGGCTCAGATTTTGATATCATTGGATATTCTGACTCTGACTATGCTGGTGATCGTGTGGACCGCAAGTCAACATCTGGCACATGCCATTTCCTCAGACGATCTTTGGTCTGTTGGTCCTCGAAGAAACAGAACTGCGTATCACTGTCTACTGCTGAAGCTGAGTACATTGCTGCTGGTTCTTGCTGTGCACAATTGTTGTGGATGAAGCAAACTCTCAAGGACTATGGCGTCAACATGAAGAATGTGCCTCTCTTCTGTGACAATGAGAGTGCCATCAAGATTGCTCACAACCCAGTTCAGCACTCGAAGACAAAGCACATTCAGATTCGTCATCATTTTCTTCGTGATCATGTGTTGAAGGGCGACATTCCTATTGAGCATGTGAAGACTGAAGAACAGCTAGCCGATATCTTCCGAAAGC
The DNA here is from genome assembly GCF_018294505.1 of Triticum aestivum. Classification (NCBI taxonomy): domain Eukaryota; kingdom Viridiplantae; phylum Streptophyta; class Magnoliopsida; order Poales; family Poaceae; genus Triticum; species Triticum aestivum. The sequence goes on along the minus strand of NC_057814.1, from coordinate 382,504,565 downwards.
CCTTGGATGAGAAGAGATTTAGCAAGTTGCGGTGTGAGCTGAATATCTTAGAATCTTCGAATGTTCTTTGAAAAGGACACTCATCCTAACACTTATGCAAAATTGATGACTTAGATGTGCAACACATGAAGAAACGTTTTTCTTCAATCAATGAAGACTAACAATCTAAGTGTGAATAAATTAACGAAGAATTTGATTCTCAGAGCCCTACGACAATTGTACACGGTGTCTGAAATCATCATTCTTATACGGTGGGTCACGCCACCACCAAAGTTGAAAATCTTCAATTTGAGTTTTTCCTCAGTTTTGAAATTCCTCAGTTGTTCATTTTCTTCAACTTTGCATTGTCTTAACCTTTTCCGTCGTTTTTCTTCATTGGCTATATATATATATATATATATATATATATATATATATATATATATATATATATATATATATATATGAGTTTATGTCCTCTACAGCATTCACTTATGGCTAATTCTTCAAGTTGGTTTTTCTGCTAAGTGAATGTGATCGGACCCTTCCCCCTCTATGCTAAACTCAACCCATTCTATTCACAAATTCTTCATGTGCATTCTATTTGAAACTCGTTCAAAATCTTCACTGTGTCCTTGTCAGCTGAAGAATTTGCGAACGGAACTTTTAACTTATCTTATCCAAATTTTCGGCTTTGCCGCTCAAACCGTTCCGCATCCCATGAAATACTTATCTATTCACCCACGATCTCCACTTCTCAGTACGTGGGTGACACATGTCAAGCGAATGAGAAGGGTCAGGGGCACGTTCGTCCAAATTCTTCGGGCGAACAGTTTTTCACCGTGGCTATAAATACCCCTCCCCTTCCTCACTTCTCTTTTACTCCTCTCGACCTCTCTCTAGCTCGAGCTTCTCAAACCCTAGCACCGCCGCTACTTCATTGTCGTCGGTGAGGAAGAGCTTCACTGCCTCGACCTCGTCGCCGTCGTACTCGCGCCGGCTGCGGATTTCTTCACTCCGCCGCCGCCGTAGTTGTCTTCCTATGCTGAGTTAGGGCGTGGAAGATCTGCACTGACGAACTTCACATCTCCACATCCCAGTTCGTCGTGTTCTTTGTCCAGGGTAATTAAAAGTTACTTTTACTGCCCTCTTTGATTCAAATCATTTCTACAAAATCTTCAAAGGTGTTCTTATCTTCAAATCCTCACACACAAAACACCTCACATGTCATCTGTTTTGATTCATTTCTCTAAGCTGCATTTTTCTTCAAGATTCCTCAATTGTGTGGATTCTCTATCTATATAACTCTGGAACCTAAGACAAAGAACGCTTAGTGAAATTCTTCAAGACTCATCTGGTCAAGTTCCTCAAACTTGTTCTTTTTACAAAACCTTCTGAGAACGCATATGACCTCTCCAAATTCCTCGCAACTATACTCTGTTCACAGGTACTCATGTCCGCTGCTGAATCACTAGGTTCTCATCAACTTAACTCATTTGCAGCGTTCCTCGAAGAAAAGTTGCATACTTCTTCAGAGAATTCCATTGTTCAAATTCCTCATCTGAAGAAAATGGCTGATGGAAAGAAGCCACAGAAAGGAGGAAAGAGGCCTGAAATCAATACTGCCTTTGAGATCCCTGATGACATATACAAAGACTATTGCACTCCTGATGAGGCCAAGTTTGGTAAGGAGGACAAAAATCAGCGCAAGGTGCGCATACAGAGGATAGAAAGGAGATGGGCAAGAGAATGGAGGGAGTGTAGATATGTTACTCCCAAATACATGAAGAAATTCGCACTCAATCCTCCATGCCCAAGACCTCCATTGGCACCTGGCCAAGAAGCAGATCCCACTGGTCTCAAGCGCGGTGAGGATTATCCTGATGAATGGGCCAAGCGCCAGGCCAAATTGGCTAGACAAGCCAGAGAAGAGTGAGGAAATTCAACAAAGACTCTGCTGCTGCTGCTGCTGAGGCCTCTGTAAAACCGAAGAAGGCCATGTCAAAGAAGCCTGCTCACAAGCCAAGTGCTTCTTCTTCAATGCCCTCACAGCCGAGTTCCTCAGCTATGCCCTCACGGCCAGAATCCTCAAAGCCCTCACAACCAATTCCTCACGTTGCTCCTGCTCCTCCAAAATCCTCAGCTCCTCCGCTCAAGTCCTCAGCTGCTCCGACCAAATCCTCTACACCTGTGCATCTTGCCACGTGCCAAAGGACTACATGCATCTCTATTGCCTCAGGAGCTTCTGCTAGTTCCTTAGCTGCACCGAATTCTTCAACTGGCCCCTCTCTGCTGAAGACAAAGGCCACTGCTGGACGAGGTTCTCGCCCAAGTCCTCACAAGAAGCAGGTCGCCTTCCAAGTGTCGTCTGATGAAGACGAAGCTGATGATCAGGAACTTGCCGAAATCATCAGAGACAGGCAGGTCAGGGCCGCTAGAGCCAAGGGCACAAATGTGCCTCTGCTTTTGGATCCAAAGTTGATCCTCGACTACATTGATCTCTGGCACAAGGACCCAAACACTCCTATGCCTGATTTCAAGTTGACTCCTGGCCAAAGTCATATGCTACCTGCTTTCATACAAGAAGAGAAATGGAAATTTGAAAAGGCCAGGCAGATCAAGAAAGCGCAGTACAAGAAGGAGCGTTTTCTGAAGAAACACGTTGTCTCTATGACAACTGAAGAACTTGTCAATATTCAATCTGAGATCAAGAAACTCAATGATGAATTTGACGTATACCGTGCTGACTGGCTTCGAGCCAAAGTCCGTTTTGTGAAGTTGACAGAAAAGTTCACTCCAAATGTTGCAGCTCCATCGCAACCAGAAATTCCTCAGGCTGAAGCATCTGCTCAACCGACTGAAGAACATGCCAGCACCGCTGATGACATTCAGGCTGCTGAAGAAAATGTGAGTTCCAGGGCTGATGACTACATTCCAGCCGTTGATGAAATTGCCAGGGCATCCACTAGTGGTGCGCCTGAAGAAAATGAAGAGGTCGGGCAACTGCATTAGTTGTGCCTGAAGAAACTCAACCAAATTCCTCTGGTCCTCCTGCGCCTACCCCAACTCCGATCCTTCCATCTGCTTCAGATGTGAAGAAGCTGCAGAGCGTGCAGCAGTGAAGAAAAGGAAGGCATCAACTTCATCAGATTCTTCAGCTCAGAAGAAGATGAAGTCTTTGACCAGCTCGTTTGCAAAAACCCCATTGATGCTGTTCCTATCTCAACCATGCCATCAAAGGACCTTGTTACTTATGATGAAGAATATGTGATTCCTAGCGAATCCGATGAAGAAAATCCTTCTGCTGCTTCGTCAGAGCAGTTGGATGAAGAAATTGAAGTGGATGCAATCCCTTCAACTCCAGTTGTTTCCTCGCCTATGCCTCAGTTTACTGCTGAAGAGGCCGGCGTCGAAGAAATGGAAGATGAGGATGTGGACACTGGCTGTACCACACCTGTGCTGAATGATGACTTTTGGGAAAGTCGGCACCCCAACTCTCCACTGTTCACACCGTTGCAACAGATTCCTCAGTCCCCAGTAACTACAGTTCAAATGGGATCTGATGAACCACATGCCACACCGTCTGTCCATGAAGAAATTCCAGCCACTAGTGCTGAAGAAAATGTAAATGATGAATTGAAGACCTAGGCTATCACTGAAGAAGAAGCTGAAATTCCTCAGCCTGTGGAGCCTGAGATTGCGATTCCTGAGGTAATAATGCAATTGATTGATACTCCTCAGCCCAAACCAAAGGATCCATTCTCAAAGAAGCAGAAATTCAAGGCTGATGATTTCTTCGGCGAGCACGTGTTCTTCACTGACTACAATCCCAATGATTCTGCTCGTCTTAGAAGGAAGCGCTTTTGGACCGCCAGCCAGGCCAACTTCTATTCTTCACTGCTCTTCAACAAGGACAAAGTCTTCGACCATGAGAATATTCCTCATGTGGACATGGAATCACTGCCATGCTTCACACTTGTCCTCAGTGTGCTTCATGACACAGGCCTCCTCAACTTTTGCACAGACATGGTTGATTGGAATGAAGAGCTCATTCTTCAATTCTACGCAACACTGCACATCACAGGAGATGCTGACAATGTGAACTCCTGGGTTTTGGACTGGATGACCGAAAACACTCACTACAAAGCATCGGCCTCTGAATTACTTCATGCCCTGCCCATCAGTCCTCCACCTGAAGGAGCTCGTTGCATGTACCAAGAGCCTGAGCTTACAGATCACTATATGCAAGTGCTGATGAAGCCATTGAAACCTGGTCAAGCCTCAAGGACAAAATTCCTCGTGAAGGAATTGCAATATGTACCAAGGACAGTCTATCGCATTCTGACGAAGACTATGAGTCCAATCAAAGGCCACAACTCATCTAATGAGGAAATTGTTGGCATCATGAAGAATCTGGTATTCAACATCATTCATGGCATACCTGTCAACTATCATGATTTCTTCATGAGGACTCTGGCAAATGTTGCACTTTCTCCGTTTGAGCTGAAGCCTTATGCACCTTGGATTATGAGATTCCTCAGGACAAGGTCTTCACTCAACTACAAGGCTGATTTTCAGAATCACTTCAGCTACTTGCCCCTGATTGAAGTCCTCAAGCGGACCTATTCCTCAGCTGATGAAAAGGGCAAGGCACCAGCTGTTATTGATGAAGGCATTCATCCATTGGATGGTTAGTTTCGCAAAGCTGCATCTTATTCCACCAATGATGACTCTGCCACTCATGATTCTGCTGCCCATGCTCCAAGCCAAATCCTCAAGCCACTGCTCCTCGTGTGATGACTGACCGTGAGCTTCTGCTAAGTCTTCACCAGAAGGTGGATCGAAACCATAAATGGGTTAAGCGTCAGTTTGGTTCAATTCTTCACAACATGACTGCTACACATAATGCAGTGAAGAAAAACCATTACTACCTCCATGAAGTCTTCGGTCGCACCTGGGCTATTCTGTCACATGTATATCGTGAACAAGATCTGAAGAACATGGGTCTCAAGGAAGACTTTGACTGGTCTGCACCTCCACCGAAGAAATACAAGAAGGTCAAGGTTCCTTCCTTGGTGGCCAGCTCCTATTCTTCATCGCGCGACACCGATGAGCATGAAGACTTGGACGACACTGCGGCAGGCCCTACATCAACAAACGACCCCAACAACGCTGGCGCTCCTTCATCAACTTGATATTCTTCAGAGGCGTTAGTCCTCATTTTCGATCCTTTTGGTCATTCGATGACAAAGGGGGAGAAATTTGAGTTAGTCTTCAAGCGGGTCTATCTTATATGGGCGTTTTTTTCTTAAGTTACAACTCTCGTTCTTCTGATGACTTTGCTGGATCGAGTTGTAAACTTAAACTCTATGGTGACCTGATACTTTTGCTGTAGTTTTTCTGCATGCTTATTCCTCATTAATGTTTATGCACGCATGCTGAATTACATCAGTCACCATATTTCATCATGCATTTCAAATTCTTCATATATATGTCAAATGCGTGTATGAATTACAAGATATAGGGGGAGATCTCCATGATTCAACTCTTCAAGTGTGCATTGCTTCAAAAGCAAATTCCTCACTATGCACATCTTCAGGGGGAGTTCTTCTATATCTTGCAATCAAATTCCTCAATATCAGTATTTACACTTCATATGTTTATCCCCGTTGAAAACTTAACCTATATTGTCATCAATCACCAAAAAGGGGGAGATTGTAAGTGCATCTAGTGCCCCTTAGTGATTTTGGTGTATTGAAGACTTATAGGTTAAGGGACTAATGTGTTTATGAGTGTACACAGGTCTATAAGTCTATGAGGAGTTTGATATTTACAGAGAAAGTCGACCCCTAAAAATGAAGTTCTTCGACTGAAGACTTTGGATTTCTGAAGACTTTCTGAAGACTTTGAAAGTGAAGAAATTGGTGTGACCTTGAAGACTTGGTATTCATTCGAGGAACATGAAGCGTGAAGACTTTTGTTTTCGTAGTTTCATTTTCTCTTTCTTGAGTCATAGGAAACACCGTACTGTTAAAGGGGGTCGAGGAAATACTAAGGAAAAATTTCCATGTGATGCTCAACTCAAAATCCTACACCTACCAATCCCTTCGAGTGAAGCCATTGGAAATCTCATACAGTTCAGTCATATTCTTCAGTGACAGAGACGAAGTTCTTCTGGTCTCTGAGGAATTTGTTCTGACTGAGGAGTTAGGAATTCGCCAGTGCGGATTGCCTACACAGTGAGGAACATGATAGCCCTGAGGAATTTGATACTCAAATTTCCGACCGTTGTTGTGCCTTGTGCCAGCTGTCCCAAAATATCTACCCACCTAACGGTCATATCATTGAAGGGCATTTATGTCTTATCATGTCGGGCTGCTCCCTAGGCTATAAATAGCCGCCCCCTACAACCACTAGCTGGTTGGCTGCTCCGAGAGAAACTGACACTTGTCATTTGAGAGCATCCCATCCTCCGAGGACTTTGAGCGAAAATCATCGAGTGAGGAAAACCCAAACCCAAACACCTACAAACCCAAAGTGATTGAGCATCACTGAAGAGATTGATCTTGCGTGGATCCGATGCTTGTTACCTTTGAAGACTGTGCTTCTTCCAGACGGTTAGGCGTCATGGTCTAGAGCATCCAAGAGGAATTGTGGATCGCCGAGTGACCGAGTTTGTGAAGGTTCGGAAGTCACCTGAAGACTTACCACGAGTGATTGGGCGAGGTCTGTGTGACCTTAGCTCAAGGAGAATACGGTGAGGACAGTGTGTCCGGGACTGTGTGTCCTCAGGTTTAAATACCTAGCCACTCCAACCAGATGTACAAGTGAGACAACAGTTGGAACTGGTCTACCAAATCATTGTCTTCACCAAGCCTACTGGTTCTATTTCCTCAACTCTTTCATTTCCTCATAACTGTGTTGTGCGCTTGTTCATATCTGTGTTTGAAGACTTTGACTGAAGACTTTCTCAATTTCCTCAGTTCAATTTCTTCAATCTATTTGTCTTCATCCTGTGTTATTCTATGTTTACGCTTTCTGTACTCTGTGCTTGTCTTCATTTCATCATGATGACCATGCTTGTGTTCTGCTATGTTTAGTTTTGAGTACTTATTCCGCTGCAAGTAGTTCTTCGCTAAGGAATTTCCTCACCCGCAAATTCCTCAGTGAAGAATTCATAAAAATCGCCTATTCACCCCCCCCCCCCCGCCTCTACTCGATATAACGCACTTTCAGTGTATGAAAGTTCAGAAGTAAAACTAAGTGGGTGTGCATCCAACTTGCTTGCTCTAGAAGACCTCGGGCATTTTAGGAAGCCCATCATTGGAATATACAAGCCCAGTTCTATAATGAAAAATTCCCACTAGTTATATGAAAGTGACTACTATCGGTGTCAAAACCGGCGGATCTCGGGTAGGGGGTCCCGAGTTGTGGATCTTGGATCAATGGGGAACAAGGGACTAGGGAAACGATGTTTACCTAGATTCGGGCCCTCTCTAAGAGGTAAAACCCTACGTCCTGCGTGATTATACTGCTTGTGTATATGATGATTACAGAGTCGATCTACCACGAGATCAGGTGAACTAAACCCTAAACTAGTAGGATGATGGTTGTTGTCCTCTCTACGGACTAAACCATCTGGTTTCTATAGACACCAAAGGTGCTACGGTTACACATGGTCGGTTACAAGGAAAGGATAAACATGCCGATTCTTCTCATCTTGACATGGAGGACACACCAAGGCACCAAAAAGTCTCCTGTCCGGATACGGGGTCTCCACATATGTTCGGCCACCAAGCATTAGCAACACGGCCCAACAGTCCGACCCTAAGAGATAGGCCGGCATGCCGAAGACCCCCTAATATAGGACTCCCTCAGTAGCCCCCGAACTTGCCTCCAACGTCGGTGCTTCATGGTGCATTGAGATCCTGATATACCCAATGCTTCCAGCTTGCGGGGTGAGTTCCTCTCCTTCTCTGTGTTCGGATCCATCTTCTTCCCAAAGCTGTTATGCTAGAATTCGGCCATGTACTAACGAGGCAGTGTTCGGAACCCGAACTGCAGATATTACTTAGACTCGAAGGCCTGACCACCCAAGTGTTAATAGTACCTTCGTCTGACAACTTTTCGGCGAAGGGTCACACCCGGTCACATATATCAAACCGTTGCAAAAGCTCGATTCGTGGTTCAAGGCAGCACCTCTATGGGCATGTCCTATCGAGGTGGATACCGTGCCCATTTTTCAAGGGATATGATCAATGATTTCAATTCCTCCATTCACGCATAACGTCGCAATAATATCGGGAAGTGGCAAGGCCCGTGGCACAGTTAAAGGACTATTGGGATTCATAGCGGTTTATAAAAGAGGAGCGGCCACCATTTATTTGGGCACGCCTTCTCCTTCCTCCTGCCACCGTTTCCCCTCATCAGCAGAGCTCTAGCACCCCCAAATCCTTTCTCCTCAAGTGCTTCCCTCCAGCTGTCCCCTAGATCCAGCCATGGCCGGATCCGGCGCCGGAGGCAAGTGGGAGACCTCCATCGTCACCAATGATGACATTGAGGACTTGAAGCGCGCTCGTTACCTCATGGCCATAGTCGCTCATCGGGCCCTAGAGGAGGGTCAGGTCATCCCTATGCCTCGACGGGGCGAGAGGGTGGTGTTCGTCCCCCACTTCATCCGGGGATTGGGCTTCCCGCTCCACCCCTTCGTCAAGGGGTTGATGTTCTTCTACGGGCTGGATTTCCACGTCCTAGCCCCGAACTCCTTCCTCCACATCTCGGCCTTCATCGTCATCTGCGAGGCCTTCTTGTGAGTCTGACCACACTTAGGCTTGTGGCTAAAGGTCTTCAACGTCAAGCCGAAGATAGTTGACGGCAAACAGGCGGACTGCGGCGGGGCGATGATCAGCAAGCTTGCCCGGGTCGCCTGGCCGGAGGGCACATTCATTGAAATTGTCAAAATTTGGCAGAAAGGGTCGTTCTATATCACAGAACCACGGGACGCGGCCTGGACGGCGGCTCCCGAATTCAGATCCGGACCCCCGACGAGGCTAACCTCTTAGACCAAGAAATGTCTTGACTGGGGGTCTACTGCGGATGTGGAGGCGCTGCAGAAGCGCGTCTCCAACATGATAAAGGCGGGCCCCCAGCTTACCAACGTGGTTCAGGTGATGCTCTGCCACCGCCTCCTCCCTTTCCAACAAAGGGCCACACCAATGTGGTCTTACAAGCTCATGGACCCGGCCACCATACGGTACTTCTATGGCACCACCCACAACAAGTTGTGGAAGGTGTTGTTCAAACCTCATAAGGCATGGCCGGCCAAGAAGGAGGACATCGGTCTCGACACCGCACACCCCCAAAGGAGGTAGCAAATTTTTTATTCATTCTATGCTCGGATATTATTTTTTTCAGGAGATCTAATCCCCTCTTTCTTACTCCCACGGGGCTGGCTCGAGAAGGCCAAGAAAATCGACAGTCCGGCCCCGTTGCCCGAAGACCCCTAGTTGGCTCTGCTAGAGGAGATGCTGATCGTGGCGCTGTACAAGGCGCTAGAGAAGAGGGGGACGAAGAAGGAGGTACCAGAGGCCAGGAAAGGTCTCCACACAAGGAAGCCTCCGGGCAGCAAGTCCAGAGAGACCCTGCCCCCTCCACCCAAGAGGGGGAACAAGAAGAGGACAAGGAGGAGAGCGGCTCCTCCCGTTCGAAGAAGAGGGTGGCGTCGGATGAGGCCAAGGAAGAGCAGCCCCCTCATGCCCTAAAGAAGCAACACAAGCCCTAGCTGATCCTGCTTGATGACAGCTCGGACTCCGATAAGGGGTCTGTGGCGTCCGATGAGGTCCCGGAGAGGAACCCCAGGGTCAAGCCCCTGCCGAGAGGTATAGAACTCGAATGCTCTTTAAGTGTCATGGTTTTGTCATGGCAGATGCCCTTGTGAAAGGACTTAGGTATGGAGCCATTGCAATGTAGGTTAGCTCGAAGGGGTTGAAAGGTGTAACGACCCGAACCTGATAAGATTCGATGTCTCTGTGCTCACTATGCTAGTCCCTGGATCAATAGCTAGCACACACAGTACACGATGTAATATCAAGAATAAACCACATGTCATAATATTACATCGTAGATCCAGAATTTACACATTACATACCTGTGTAGCTCAAGGCTAGCTTCATAACAAAAATACAGCAGAAAAGCAAATAAATCTCCATGAAATCCATCAACACCACAGGCAAATGTCGAGTATAGACATCATAACCCTACATCGTATCACTCACTCGTCGTATAAAATCTGCAACATGAAACGTTGCAGCCACGAAGGGTCAATACTTTGAATGTATTGGCAAGTCACACAAGGAATGATATAACATGCCTACATCTATATGCAAGGTATATCAAGAGGATAATGTAGTGGCTGTTTTGCAGAAAGCTAGTTTTTCCCTGATAACTACATAGTATTGTAGTCAAATTTCAATTATGTCTTGCCACAGTTAAATACATATGGTTGAATTGGGCAACCCAATACCAGCCTATACCCATTATTAAGTTTCCCATCAAGTTTTAGTAATTGTATCATCTGTCAAGATCATCCAACAACTGTAATGGCATAGTGGTTCAAATTTGTCCATAACCGGGGACACGGCTAATCATGATTAGTTTATACACTCTACAGAGGTCTGTACACTTTACCCACTGGACTCAACCCGAGGATTGAGACACAGTCTTTCAGAAGCAGTCGCCTAGTCCCACAGGAGGCCCATCCCAACTATCATAACTACATTTGCTGGCACATCCGGGTAAGGTCCCCACAACTGATCAACTAAGCCAGAGCCCATATTAGCCAGTGGCTATACATGGAAGCTACTAGTCACTAAGTCTGTTTGATCTTTTTGAGCCTGGACGGTACCGACTTACATTCAAAGGGTATAAACCATGATGTTCTTGAAACCACCCAGCAATACCATTCGGGCGCACTTAGCCATGGTCCACATCCTTAGAAAAGGAACGATAAACCATGATGCAACCCTGTCCGTCCAGAAGTGAATTATATATTATGTTTTTACTCAAGTTATATTATATATAGTCCTCACATAAACTCGATGAATACACGAACCAATCTCCGTCTACATATCATAGCAAGAATACACTACCACGGTCTACAATAAGGCCATACTAAGTTGAAACTTAGTAGCAATAACATACTACCATGATCTTCCTACACATGCATAATATAGTGATGTGATATAAACATATAACTACATGCATAGAAAAATAATAGGTTGGGGTATGATCAAGGTGTAACTTGCCTGGTACATTTGATGAAGTTCTTCGCACTCACAATCCTGATATTTCTACTCCTCACGCTTCGGGCAATCTACCATTAAGGAAAAAATCCAAATCAATAACCATGTCATGAATAAGAACCAAAGAACAACAAAACAATTATGGCAAGGTTGGGAAACATCAATATATATAGGCTTAATATATATAATATAGGTTTAAAGTATAACATAGGGTCTAACGGTAATATAAGGTGACAGGTGAAGGAATGAACTCAAAAGAGTCAACTGATATGGAAGGATTTATATATAGGATTATATTTGAGACCATATGGAATAGGCTCAGAATTATATGGAAAACAACAAACATGTTGTTGAACAGAAGGTATATGACATAGGTGTTCATTTGCAAAAAGAATGAATTGAATAGGAGCACTACAACTCAAATTATAGTGAATGAAGTTTGAATTGAATTTAAATTCAAAACAGGTCAAGAATTATGCGAATATTGGGTATATAGGATGCGATCAGCAAGTATTGGTACTAGTGTTTCACGGGCAAAAAGGAATCGATTGAAAATGTGCTACGGTCTGCAAGATATCACCATATGAAGATTTGAATTCAAATTCGACTCACTCAAATTTGAAAAGCTTGAACAATTGAAATATTTACACTATAGGATAGTAGAGGTCATTTTGATCATGCAGGAAAAAGAATCACTCGATTTGGATATACGGATCACCAGATATAGCTAAACGAAATTGGATTGAAAAATCTGTCAAAAACAGAGTTTGAGCTGCCGCGGCTACTGTAGATGTGGCCACGTGTCGCTCTAGGATTGGCCGAAGGGGGGGGGTTGCACGTGCGTGCTCACCGGAAGCAGGGGAAGATGGCGGTGGTGAAAGGCGTCTCCGGTGGTTCTGTGACTTAGGGAAGTCGGGGAGATTAGGCGTGGCAGGGTGTGATCTCACACGTCGCCGGACTGCTCTGGGGCATCCTGGTCCTGCAGAGAAGTGAAACGACGATGGATGGCGCTCCGGTGAGATCGGGCGACCTTGGGTGCTTGAATTCGAGCATCTGCTAAGGGGGAGATGGTCAGGGAGAGGCGGCGCATCAAGGAGATCCCTCGGACGACCACAGAGGCAGGGGTGGCTTACAGTTGCCGGGGTTTGGCCATGGAAGGAAGCTCGGTCGGCGGAGTTTTTGTGAGGTCCGTGTGCTCGATCTTGAACGGGAAACCGAGTGCTTGGTGCAGAAATCGGAAGAGGTGGTCGAGGAGGTCTCGTGGCGGTTCGAGATGGACCAGATCAGGGAGGGATCAGGGAGATCAGGCGCGCGGGTTGCGTACGCGAGCAGGAGACTGGTTAGAGGTAGGAGAAGATGAGTGGGGTCCGCGCATCATAGAGAGAGGAGAAGTAGAGAGGCAGACAGGTGAGGCGATGCTGACGTCACACTGACGCGTGCGTGCGCGTGCACGGCTGCGGACTGGGTTGCGCTGGCTTCGGCCTGTTGGGCCAGCTGCTGCGGTTGCTGTTGGGCTAGCTGCGCTGCACGCTGCTCGCGCGCGGGCAAGGGATAGGCAGATGGGCTGCGGGTTAGGTTTAGGAATAGGTATAGGTATTTCCTATTCTGTTTTATTTATAGAAACGATTTTGGCTCGAAAAATGATCCAAAACATTTTCTACAAAATACCAGAACACTCACAAAAGGGTATACACTAATATAGAAAATAGTGAGCATTTCCTTTCAGAGGGAAAAATTAATATACAATACACATAATATATATTTTTATAAACATTTACTTGACACTTACATAATGTTCCACGAAATATTTTTTAACTCCGAAGAAAAAATGCAAATAATATTTAAAGCATTTCCAACTCTTTTATATTGAAGGAGTCATATTACCTTTTCTCATATGTTTTAATTTGAGTTAGAGTTGTTTTAAATACTCAAAACCCAAATGAGAGAATATTCAATTGTTCATCTTTCTTTTCAGGAAGTCATGTGATCCTCTCTCACCTCCAAGTTGAAACAATTTGAATATTCTCAAAGTTCAAAATAAGATCAAAAGGAATATTCGGGAAGTCATTTTATTCCCTCTCATTTGAATATTCATTAAACTCCAAAACTTTAAATTCCTAGCCAAAATTTACTAACAACAAGCAACACAAGCAAGTTTTAATTAATCCTATTTAAATAATTAACATTCCAAAATTTAGAACTTTGGGATGTTACAAATCTACCACCCTTAAAATGAATCTCGTCCTCGAGATTCGAAGAGGCTAGAAAGAAAAGGTTAGGGTCAGGGTTCTCCTTGTATATCCATTGTCCATCCGAGAGTCTGGTGTGCTACCAGACTTAGAATAAGGCTAATTTTTTAAAAATTAATACATTTTTTTTATTAATTTTCAGGAATAATACACGGTTTTGATATTTTTCGAAAATAATACGGCCTCGTCTTACTGGAGGACGACTGGACCTAATCATCCTCCAGCAAGATGATTAGCTCCAGTCGTCCTCCAGAAAGATGATTAACTCCAGTCGTCCTCCAAGAAGATGATTAGTTCCAGTCGTCCACTAGGAAGATGATTAGTTCCAGTCGTCCTCCAGGAAGTTGATCAGTTGTCGCAGCACAACGAGTGGGTGGACATGTATTCGACTCCGGCACCACCTCTCACACAGGAAACACAGTATGACCAGGAATGGTCTGAGCTTCCTCCCCGTAATGTTCGGGCACCCCACAGGTATATGTGGCCTACGCCGCCTCCACCACCTCCACGTGCATCGAAATTAAACGGTATGACTTAACTTAGATAACACAACACTTTTACAGATAATTAAGATACAAGTACATCAAAATTAAACGGTACGACTTAGCTTAGATAATACAACATACAAACTACATGAAGACATCATCGTCATCCTCCGCCGATGCAACACTCTTGCCCTTCGACGACGAGGCACTCTTGCCCTTCGATGATGAGGCACTGTTGCCCTTCGACGATGATTCACTCTTGCCCTTCGACGATGCAGGTGTCTTGGCCTTGCTGCTCGGCATGAAGATATTGTCTTCGTTTTCGCTTTCCTCAGTCCATAAATAAGTATGCTCTTGGGCAGTCCTTAGGAAAGTTGCACTCCTATGTTCTTGCTTCTTCCACCTAACATTCAACCTGAGGAGTTCTTCCCACTAATCATCTTCCTGGAGGACGACTGGAGCTAATCATCTTCCTGGAGGACGACTGGAGCTAATCATCTTCCTGGAGGACGACTGGAGCTAATCATCTTCTTGGAGGAAGACTGGAGCTAATCATCTTCCTGGAGGACGACTAGAGCTTAATCATCTTCCTGGAGGACGATTAGGTCCAGTCGTCCTCCAGGAAGACGAGGCCGTATTATTTTTGGAAAATATCAAAACCGTGTATTATTTCTGAAAATTAATTAAAAATGTATTATTTAAATTTTTTAGCTAGAATAAGAGTCACCGGACTTCAAGAATGCTGCTCCATCGATGACATCCTTCAAGTAAAAGAACTACACTCCTTTGAAAGTTTGAATCCTCTGTCAAAAGAGTGGTCTTCCAATTACTGGACCTTCATAGTTGATAGTTCTTACACCAATACTAAACAAAATCGATTCTCTCATGGGGGTCATCAAGAATACTTTCTTCGGGGTTCCTGCAGAAAACTGTCGTGGCTTATTCTCACCATATAACCTACGGTTGGCAACCGTTGCCTGTTACAAAGGTCAAACATCGTGCCATTCTAAGGTTCAGGCTTAACAACGTCGGCTCTCAAAATAGGTAAGTCACTCTAGATTTACTATCCCACATAACAAGAGCGAATAATAAGAGTAAGTCGGCATGGTGATCAATCCATCCCGCACCCAAATCATTACTTTGTATATGGTTCAGAAAATCTCGCATTCTAACACTCGGGCATCCTTACTTGCATTGCAGAAATTTTCTCTTGTTCATGAACTAAGTTCGGATAATTCCATTGGTTCTGCATGCCAAACAAAACAATCTATCGTTCCTTTGAATTCTCAGGGTTGCGTCAACTACCATAAAACGTCTACTAATGAATTGTAGCTTCCTCCGGTTTCTTCCTTGAACAAGATTGTGCTTGCTTCTTGGTGGATCATGGCGTCCATGGGCTTAGCTTTAACTCATCCCTAGGTTGCATCCATCTTCACTCCATTCTCGGGATTTTCAAGCAATGTAGTAACTCCTTTGGTGCGGGTCTTGGGTTTAAGGAAAGATAGAATATAGAGAGACAAAGATACCCATACAAACATCACACTAGTTTTGAAAGTAAATTTTGACGTAAGCTGTCAGTAAAAACAAACACAATGACAGCTCACAAACAACGTATCTAACTATATACATATATAGTAATCTTGTATCTTCAAAGTCTTCAATGTCTGTAGCTTCTGTCTTGCATCAACGAAGAAATCTTCATAACACCAAGTCTTCTCATAGCTTGCTATTCTTGAATCTTGAAGCATATATACTAAATAGATAGGGGTCTAAACATCGCAAACTTATTCTACTCGCAAAATAAATCACAAAGCACATCACACAACATCAATCAAAAAAATCACAAGTCACACCATACCAGCAAATCCTACAGATAAGGTCATATCCACAAGAAATATGATCTCATCATACTACCATGAATCATTTATTGAACTCAAATCAGTAGTGGTGGTCTGAATCTAAGCTTTGCCCTTCTCATCTAAATTAACCATGAAGATCATCTAGCAATCTAAAAGTTAGTCCTTCTTGAGTCACGCAAAAATACTCCGTTCTTGAATTCCTTCACTCCTCATTTTAGATTGCTTCCCAAACATCACATCCTCAGTGACAGGGCCAAATGGGGTTACTATAGGATGGCTAGCTACTTTAAGACAAGATGAGAAGTTTAGAATATGAATGGTAGATGAGAAATACGAGTATCACAGTAACTGATCAAGAAGTGATAAAATAATTTTGTTCCTATGGTTTTTCCTAGTCCATTCTAAGGGTTACGACCTACAGTCAACATGGGCTCTGATACCATCTGTAACGACCCGAACATGATAAGATTCGATGTCTCTGTGCTCACTGTGCTAGTCCCTGGATCAATAGCTAGCACACACAGTACATGATGTAATATCAAGAATAAACCACATGTCATAATATTACATCGTAGATCCAGAGTTTACACATTACATACCTGCATAGCTCAAGGCTAGCTTCATAACAGAAATACAACGGAAAAGCAAATAAATCTCCATGAAATCCATCAACACCACAGGCAAATGTCGAGTATAGACATCGTAACCCTACATCGTATCACTCACTCGTCGTATAAAATCTGCAACATGAAACGTTGCAGCCACGAAGGGTCAATACTTTGAATGTATTGGCAAGTCACACAAGGAATGATATAACAGACCTACATCTATATGCAAGGTATATCAAGAGGATAATGTAGTGGTTGTTTTGCAGAAAGCTAGTTTTTCCTTGATAACTACATAGTATGATAGTCAAATTTTAATTATGTCTTGCCACAATTAAATACATATGGTTGAATTGGGCAATCCAATACCAACCTAGACCCATTATTAAGTTTCCCATCAAGTTTTAGTAACTGTATCATCTGTCAAGATCATGCAACAATTGTAATGGCATAGTGGCTCAAATTTGTCCATAACCGGGGACACGGCTAATCATGATTAGTTTATACACTCTGCAGAGGTCTGTTGCTACCTCTTGAGCACTGCATTGGTTTTCCCTTGAAGAGGAAAGGGTGATGCAGTAAAGTAGCGTAAGTATTTCCCTCAGCTTTTGAGAACCAAGGTATCAATCCAGTAGGAGATCACGCTCAAGTCCCACGCACCTACACAAACAAATAAGAACCTCGCAACCAACGGGATAAAGGGGTTGTCAATCCCTTCACGGTCACTTACGAGAGTGAGATCTAATAGATATGATAAGAAAATATTTTTGGTATTTTTATGATAAAGATGCAAAGTAAAATAAACGGCATAAAAATAGCTAAGTGTTGGAAGATTAATATGACAGAGAATAGACCCGGGGGCCATAGGTTTCAATAGTGGCTTCTCTCAAGAGCATAAGTATTACGGTGGGTAAACGAATTACTGTCGAGTAATTGATAGAATTGAGCATAGTTATGAGAATATCTAGGCATGATCATGTATATAGGCATCACGCCCGCGACAAGTAGACCGAAACGATTCTGCATCTACTACTATTACTCCACACATCGACCGCTATCCAGCATGCATCTAGATTTAAGTTCATAAGAACAGAGTAATGCTTTAAGTAAGATGACATGATGTAGAGGGATAAACTCATGCAATATGATATAAACCCCATCTTTTTATCCTCGGTGGCAACAATACAATACGTGTCGTTTCCCCTACTGTCACTGGGATCGAGCACCGCAAGATTGAACCCAAAGCTAAGCACTTCTCCCATTGCAAGAAAGATCAATCTAGTAGGCCAAACCAAACTGATAATTCGAAGAGACTTGCAAAGATAACCAATCATACATAAAAGAATTCAGAGGAGATTCAAATATTTTTCATAGATAATCTTGATCATAAACCCACAATTCATCGGATCTCGACAAACACACCGCAAAAGAAGATTACATCGAATAGATCTCCAAGAAGATCGAGGAGAACTTTGTATTGAGATCCAAAGAGAGAGAAGAAGCCATCTAGCTAATAACTATGGACCCGAAGGTCTGAGGTAAACTACTCACACATCATTGGAGAGGCTATGGTGTTGATGTAGAAGTCCTCCGTGATCAATGCCCCCTCCGGCGGAGCACCGAAAAAGGCCCCAAGATGGGATCTCATGGGTACAGAAGGTTGCGGCGGTGGAAATAGGGTTTTTGCTCCGTATATGATGTTTCCAGGGTGTATGGGTATATATAGGAGGAAGAAGTTCACCGGTGGAGCAACATGGGTCCCACGAGGGTGGAGGTCGCGCCTCCCTGCCTCGTGCTCTCCTCGTTGATTGCTTTACGTAGACTCCAAGTCCTCTGGATCACGTTTGTTCCGAAAATCACATTCCCGAAGGTTTCATTCCGTTTGGACTCCGTTTGATATCTTTTTCCTTCGAAACACTGAAACAGGCAAAAAACAGCAATTCGGGCTGGGCCTCCAGTTAATAGGTTAGTCCCAAAAATAATATAAAAGTGTATAATAAAGCCCATTAAACATCCAAAACAGAATATAATATAGCATGGAACAATCAAAATTTATAGATACGTTGGAGACGTATCAAGCATCCCCAAGCTTAATTCCTGCTCGTCCTCGAGTAGGTAAATGATAAAAACAGAATTTTTGATGTGGAATGCTACTTAGCATAATTTTCAATGTAATTCTCTTATTTGTGGTATGAATATTCGGATTCGAAAGATTGAAGATAAAAATTTAATATTGACATAAAAATAATAATACTTCAAGCATACTAACTAAGCAATTATGTCTTCTCAAAATAACATGGCCAAAGAAAGTTATCCCTACAAAATCATATAGTCTGGCTATGCTCTATCTTCATCACACAAAGTATTTAATCATGCACAACCCCGATGACAAGCCAAGCAATTGTTTCATACTTTTGGTGTTCTCAAACTTTTTCAATCTTCACGCAATACATGAGCATGAGCCATGGACATAGCACTATATGTGGAATAGAATGGTGGTTGTGGAGAAGACAAAAAAAGAAAAGATAGTCTCACATCAACTAGGCGTATCAACGGGCTATGGAGATGCCCATCAATAGATATCAATGTGAGTGAGTAGGGATTGCCATGCAACGGATGCACTAGAGCTATAAGTATATGAAAGCTCAACAAAAGAAACTAAGTGGGTGTGCATCCAACTCACTTGCTCATGAAGACCTAGGGCATTTTGAGGAAGCCCATCATTGGAATATACAAGCCAAGTTCTATAATGAAAAATTCCCACTAGTATATGAAAGTGATATCATAGGAGACTCTCTATCATGAAGATCATGGTGCTACTTTGAAGCACAAGTGTGGAAAAAGGATAGTAGCATTATCCCTTCTCTCTTTTTCTCTCATTCATTTTTTCTTTGGGCCCTTTCTCTTTTTTTATGGCCTCTTTTTTTCGGCCGGAGTCTCATCCCGACTTGTGGGGGAATCATAGTCTCCATCATCCTTTCCTCACTTGGGACAATGCTCTAATAATGATGATCATCACACTTCTATTTACTTACAACTCAAGAATTACAACTCAATACTTAGAACAAAATATGACTCTATGTGGATGCCTCCGGCGGTGTACCGGGATATGCAATGAATCAAGAGTGACATGTATGAAAGAATTATGAACGGTGGCTTTGCCACAAATACGATGTCAACTACATGATCATGCAAAGCAATTATGACAATGATGAAGCGTGTCATAGTAAACGGAACGGTGGTAAGTTGCATGGCAATATATCTCGGATTGGCTATGGAAATTCCATGATAGGTAGGTATGGTGGCTGTTTTGAGGAAGGTATATGGTGGGTGTATGATACCGGCGAAAAGTGCGCGGTATTAGAGAGGCTAGCAATGGTGGAAGGAAGAGAGTGTGTATAATCCATGGACTCAACATTAGTCATAAAGAACTCATATACTTGTTGCAAAAATCTACAAGTTATCAAAGCAAAGTATTACGCGCATGCTCCTAGGGGGATAGATTGGTAGGAAAAGACCATCGCTCGTCCCCGACCGCCACTTATAAGGAAGACAATCAATAAATAAATCATGCTCCGGCTTCATCACATAACGGTTCACCATACGTGCATGCTACGGGAATCACAAACTTTAACACAAGTATTCCTCAAATTCATACTCAACTAGCATGACTCTAATATCACCATCTTCATATCTCAATGCAATTACCAAGCATCAAACTTCTCATAGTATTCAACACACTCATAAGGAAAAAAATACTAATCTTGGATGCCTATCATAATTAAAGCAAATTATCATGCTGTTTTGTAGGACTCTCAAAATAATATAAGTGAAGCATGAGAGAACAATAGTTTCTATAAAACAAATCCACCACCGTGCTCTAAAAGATATAAATGAAGCACTAGAGCAAAAACTATATAGCTCAAAAGATATAAGTGAAGCACATAGAGTATTCTAATAAATTCCGAATCATGTGTGTCTCTCTCAAAAGGTGTGTACAGCAAGGATGATTGTGGTAAACTAAAAAGCAAATACTCAAATCATACAAGACGCTCCAAGCAAAACATATATCATGTGGTGAATAAAAATATAGCTCCAAGTAAAGTTACCGATGGACGAAGACGAAACAGGGGATGCCTTCCGGGGCATCCCCAAGCTTTGGCTTTTTGGTGTCCTTAGATTATCTTGGGGTGCCATGGGCATCCCCAAGCTTAGGCTCTTGCCACTCCTTGTTCCATAATCCATCAAATCTTTTACCCAAAACTTGAAAACTTCACAACACAAAACTTAACAGAAAATCTCGTGAGCTCCGTTAGCGAAAGAAAGCAAAACACCACTACAAGGTACTGTATTGAACTCATACTTTATTTATATTGGTATTAAACCTACTGTATTACAACTTCTCTATGGTTTATAAACTCTTTTACTAGCCATAGATTCATCAAAATAAGCAAACAACACGCGAAAAACAGAATCTGTCAAAAACAGAACAGTCTGCAGTAATCTGTAACTAACGCTAACTTCTGGAACTCAGAAAAAATTACCAAAATAGGACGATCTAGACAATTTGTTTATTGATCTACTGCAATTGGAATCAGTATTTTATCACGTTCTGGTGATTTTTAACAATTGTTTTCGTGAACAGAAAGTTTCTGGAATTTTCAGCAAGATCAAATAACTATCATCCAAGAAGATCCTATAGGTTTAACTTGGCACAAACACTAATTAAAACATAAACACAAATATAACCAGAGGCTAGATCAAATATTTATTACTAAACAGAAGCAAAAAGCAAAAAACTAAAATAAAATTGGGTTGCCTCCCAACAAGCGCTATCGTTTAACGCCCCTAGCTAGGCATTGATAATTTTAATGATGCTCACAAGAAAGACAAGAATTGAAGCACAAAAGGAGCATCATATAGCATGTGACAAACACATCTAAGTCTAACATACTTCCTATGCATAGGCATTTTATAAGCAAACAAATTATCAAGGAAAGCAAAAACTACCATATGCAAGGAAGAAGAAAGAGACGGTAGCAATCTCAACATGAAGAGAGGTAATTTAGTAAGATGCAAATTTCTACAACCATATTTACCTCTCTCATAATAATTACATGTGGGATCATTTTAAAATTCGATAAAATAGCTATCACATAACATATTCTCAACACGATCCACATGCATGCGAAGTTGACACTCTTCCGAAATAGTGGGATTAACATTAACTAAAGTCATGACCTCTCCAAACCCACTTTTATCAAAAATACCATAAGATTGAACATTCTCCAAATATGTGTGATCTAAAGTTGACACTCTTCCAAACCCACTTTCAATATTATTGCAAACACTATTATCAATCTCATATTCATCATGGGGCTTAAATAAATTTTCAAGATCATAAGAAGAATCACCCCAATCATGATCATTGCAACAAGTAGTAGACATAGCAAAATTAGCATCCCCAAGCTTAGGGTTTTGCATATTATTAGCACAATTTACATCCATAGAATTTATAGTAACATCATAGCAATCATGCTTTTTATTCGAAGATCTATCGTGAATCACTTTATAAAGCACTTCATCATAATTTTCAGATTCACGAATTTCAAGCAAAGCCTCATAAAGATAATCTAGTGCACTCAACTCACTAGCAATAGGTTCATCATAATTGGATCTCTTGAAGAGATTAGCAGCGGGATGAGGATCCATAAACTTTTAGCAAGCGAAGATGCAAGCAAAAAGAAGGCACATGGTAACACAAGATCGAACGGAAGGAGGGCGAATAAAACGGCAAGGTGAAGTGGGGGATAGGAAAACGAGAGGCAAATGACAAATAATGTAATGCGAGGGATAAGAGTTTGTGATGGGTACTTGGTATGTTGACTTTTGCGTTGATCTCGCCGGCAACGGCGCCAGAAATGGCTCGTTATCGGGAGTCAAATCTTGACTTGACTTGCTGTAGGCCTCCCAGACAACGGCGCCAGAAATCCTTCTTGCTACCTCTTGAGCACTGCGTTGGTTTTCCCTTGAAGAGGAAAGGGTGATGTAGTAAAGTAGCGTAAGTATTTCCCTCAGTTTTTGAGAACCAAGGTATCAATCCAGTAGGAGATCATGCTCAAGTCCCACGCACCTACACAAACAAATAAGAACCTCGCAAGCAATGCGATAAAGGGGTTGTCAATCCCTTCACGGTCACTTACGAGAGTGAGATCTAATAGATATGATAAGAAAATATTTTTGATATTTTTATGATAAAGATGTAAAGTAAAATAAACGGCAATAAAAATAGCTAAGTGTTGGAAGATTAATATGATGGAGAATAGACCCGGGGGCCATAGGTTTCACTAGTGGCTTCTCTCAAGAGCATAAGTATTACGGTGGGTAAACGAATTACTGTCGAGCAATTGATATAATTGAGCATAGTTATGAGAATATCTAGGCATGATCATGTATATAGGCATCACGTCCGCGACAAGTAGACCGAAACGATTCTGCATCTACTACTATTACTCCACACATCAACCGCTATCCAGCATGCATCTAGAGTATTAAGTTCATAAGAACAGAGTAATGCTTTAAGTAAGATGACATGATGTAGAGGGATAAACTCATGCAATATGATATAAACCCCATCTTTTTATCCTCGATGGCAACAATACAATACATGTCGTTTCCCCTACTGTCACTGGGATCGAGCACCACAAGATTGAACCCAAAGCTAAGCGCTTCTCCCATTGCAAGAAAGATCAATCTAGTAGGCCAAACCAAACTGATAATTCGAAGAGAAACCAATCATACATAAAAGAATTCAGAGGAGATTCAAATATTGTTCATAAATAATCTTGATCATAAACCCACAATTCATCGGATCTCGACAAACACACCGCAAAAGAAGATTACATCGAATAGATCTCCAAGAAGATCGAGGAGAACTTTGTATTGAGATCCAAAGAGAGAGAAGAAGCCATCTAGCTAATAACTATGGACCCGAAGGTCTGAGGTAAACTACTCACACATCATCGGAGAGGCTATGGTGTTGATGTAGAAGCCCTCCGTGATCAATGCCCCCTCCGGCGGAGCGCCGGAAAAGGCCCCAAGATGGGATCTCACGGGTACAGAAGGTTGCGGCGGTGGAAATATGGTTTTTGCTCCGTATATGATGTTTCCAGGGTGTATGGGTATATATAGGAGGAAGAAGTACATCAGTGGAGCAATGTGGGCCCCATGAGGGTGGAGGGCACGCTTGGGGGGGGGTAGGCGCGCCCCCTGCCTCGTGCTCTCCTCGTTGATTGCTTTACGTAGACTTCAAGTCCTCTGGATCACGTTTGTTCCGAAAATCACGTTCCCGAAGGTTTCATTCCGTTTGGACTCCGTTTGATATCTTTTTCCTTCGAAACACTGAAATAGGCAAAAAAACAGCAATTCGGGTTGGGCCTCCGGTTAATAGGTTAGTCCCAAAAATAATATAAAAGTGTATAATAAAGCCCATTAAACATCCAAAGCAGAATATAATATAGCATGGAACAATCAAAAATTATAGATACGTTGGAGACGTATCATCTGTACACTTTACCCACTGGACTCAACCCGAAGATTGAGACAAAGTCTTTCAGAAGAAGTCACCTAGTCCCACAGGAGGCCCATCCCAACTATCATAACTACATCTTCTGGCACATCCGGGTAAGGCCCCACAACTGATCAAGTAAGCCAGAGCCCATATTAGCCAGTGGTTGTACATGGAAGCTACTAGTCACTAAGTCTGTCTGATCTTTTTGAGCCTGGACGGCACCCACTTACATTCAGAGGGTATACACCATGATGTTCTTGAAACCACCCAGCAATACCATTCGGGCGCACTTAGCCATAGTCCATGTCCTTAGAAAAGGAACAATAAACCATGATGCAACCCTGTCCGTCCAGAAGTGAATTATATATTATGTTTTTACTCAAGTTATATTATATATAGTCCTCACATAAACTCGATGAATACATGAACCATTCCCCGTCTACATAGCGTAGCAAGAATACACTACCACGGTCTACAATAAGGCCATACTATGTTGAAACTTAGTAGCAATAACATACTACCATGATCTTCCAACACATGCACAATATAGTGATGTGATATAAATATATAACTACATGCATAGAAAAACAATAGGTTGGGGTATGATCAAGGTGTAACTTGCCTGGTACATTTGATGAAGTTCTTCGCACTCACAATCCTGATATTTCTACTCGTCACGCTCCGGGCAATCTATCGTTAATGAAAAAAATCCAAATCAATAACCATGCCATGGATAAGAACCAAAGAACAACAAAACAATTATGGCAAGGTTGGGAAACATCAATATATATATATAGGCTTAACATATATATAATATAGGTTTAAAGTATAACATAGGGTCTAACGGTAATATAAGGTGACAGGTGAAGGAATGAACTCAAAAGAGTCAATTGATATGGAAGGATTTATATTAGGATTATATTTGAGACAATATGGAATAGGCTCAGAAGTATATGGAAAACAACAAACATGTCGTTGAACAGAAGGTATATGACATAGGTGTTCATTTTAAAAAAGAAAGAATTGAGTAGGAGCACTACAACTCAAATTATAGTGAATGAAGTTTGAATTGAATTTAAATTAAAAACAGGTAAAAAATTATATGAATATTAGGTATACAGGATGCGATCAGCAAGTATTGGTACTAGTGTTTCACGGGCAAAAAGGAATCGATTGAAAATGTGCTACGGTCTGCAAAATATCACCATATGAAGATTTGAATTCAAATTCGACTCGCTCAAATTTGAAAAGCTTGAACAATTGAAATATTTACTCTACAGGATAGTAGAGGTGATTTTGATCATGCAGGAAAAAGAATCACTCGATTTGGATATACGGATCACCAGATATAGCTAAACGAAATTGGATTGAAAATCTGTCAAAAACAGAGTTTGAGCTGTTGCGGCTACTGTAGATGTGGCCACGTGTCGCTCTAGGATTGGCCGAAGGGGGGGGGGGGGTGGTTGCGCGTGCGTGCTCACCGGAAGCAGGGGAAGATGGCGGCGGTGAATGGCGTCTCCGGTGGTTCTGTGACTTAGGGAAGTGCACAAGGAGATTAGGCGTGGCAGGGTGCGATCTCACACGTCGTCGGACTGCTCTGGGGCATCCTGGTCCTGCGGAGAAGTGAAACGATGATGGCTGGCGCTCCGGTGAGATCGGGCGACCTTGGGTGCTCGAATCTGAGCATCTGCTAAGGGGGAGATGGTCAGGGAGAGGCGGCGCATCAAGGAGATCCCTCGGATGACCACAGAGGCAGGGGAATGGCTTACAGTTGCCGGAGTTTGGCCATGGAAGGAAGCTCGGTCGGCGGAGTTTCTGTGAGGTCTATGTGCTCGATCTCGAACGGGAAACCGAGTGCTTGGTGCGGGAATCGGAAGAGGTGGTTGAGGAGGTCTCGTGGCGGTTCGAGATTGACCAGATCAGGGAGGGATCAGGGAGATCAGGCGCACGGGTTGTGTACGCGAGCAGGAGACTGGCTAGAGGTAGGAGAAGATGAGTGGGGTCCGCGCATCATAGAGAGAGGAGAAGTAGAGAGGCAGATAGGTGAGGCGATGCTGACGTCACACTGACGCGTGCGTGCGCGTGCACGGCTGCGGACTGGGTTGCGCTGGCTTCGGCCTGTTGGGCCAGCTGCTGCGGTTGCTGTTGGGCTAGCTGCGCTGCACGCTGCTCGCGCGCGGGCAAGGGATAGGCAGATGGGCTGCGGGTTAGGTTTAGGAATAGGTATAGGTATTTCCTATTCTGTTTTATTTATAGAAACGATTTTGGCTCGAAAAATGATCCAAAACATTTTCTACAAAATACCAGAACACTCACAAAAGGGTATACACTAATATAGAAAATAGTGAGCATTTCCTTTCAGAGGGAAAAATTAATATACAATAGACATAATATATATTTTTATAAACCTTTACTTGACACTTACATAATGTTCCACGAAATATTTTTTAACTCCGAAGAAAAATGCAAATAATATTTAAAGCATTTCCAACTCTTTTATATTGAAGGAGTCATATTACCTTTTCTCCTATGTTTTAATTTGAGTTAGAGTTGTTTTAAATACTCAAAATCCAAATGAGAGAATATTCAATTGTTCATCTTTTTTTTGAGGAAGTCATGTGATCCTCTCTCACCTCCAAGTTGAAACAATTTGAATATTCTCAAAGTTCAAAATAAGATCAAAAGGAATATTCAGGAAGTCATTTTATTCCCTCTCATTTGAATATTCATTAAACTCCAAAAGTTTAAATTCCTAGCCAAAATTTACTAACAACAAGCAACACAAGCAAGTCTAATTAATCCTATTTAAATAATTAACATTCCAAAATTTAGAATTTTGGGATGTTACAAACGGGACAAAGGACACAAGAGTTTACCCAGGTTCGGCCCCTCACTTCGAGGTAAAAGCCTACTTCCTGCTTCTAATTGTATTGCTTGAGTTTCGATTACAAGGGAGCGACTACGCTTGACCTAGCTATCGATCAATTGTTTTCTGAGTTAAGCCGCCGCCGGATCTCGCCTTTGTATACACAGGTCGAGGCCTGGCGGCTTACAAGAGTCCGAGCTAGATCACACAACATGACCAGCCCGGTTTCTAAATCATCTTGCCTTATCAGACAAGTCATCATCGGGCGGCTCATACTTCCGGGTCTTGGGCCGTCACTATCCCGCCTCTTAAGTCGTCGTCTTCCCGGGCCTTCTTCATATTAAATCGCCAACGGTGTAACCCAGCCCCTCCTGGGCGGGTCACACCTCGGGGTTATATCCCCAACATTAGGCCCCAGATTGATTTGAACTTGTTCATATCAATCTTCACTATTTCAGTTGGTGAATTATCTTCCAAGGCTTTATC
Source organism: Triticum aestivum (assembly GCF_018294505.1). NCBI lineage: Eukaryota > Viridiplantae > Streptophyta > Magnoliopsida > Poales > Poaceae > Triticum > Triticum aestivum. Next base: position 382,477,166 of record NC_057814.1, on the reverse strand, counting down.
TTGAATAAACCACTATAACCCACCATGATGTCATGCAAGCGGAATTATTACAACCCGCCATGACATCATGCGTATTAAATTTTCAAAAACCATGTGACATCACAGCGGATCTTTTATATTAGTTGGTTATCCGAGAATCGAGGCGCCCGCACTGTTAAGATAATCATGGTGCCTCCTCGATTTTTGCGCATGCCATTTTACCATTTCCTTATAAATAGGGACGGGGTCCCTTTTCATTTTTTACCCCCGCCTTCATCCTGGCCGCTGCATAGACCTGACTTTGATCAGAAATCGCAGCGCCCCTCCGACGTCCATCAGCATCACCAGGTACCCATCTCTCCTTTCTTACAATCCTCATTAGGTTACCTTAGTTCGTCGGCATTCGTCAGTGTTCATCTTGCTTATTTGTAGTTCATCCACCATGCTGCTTAGTTTGATCCAAAAGCGATACTGAAGTCATGCGGTGATAGCTTTGGCATCTGTTTCCAATCACAGATTCATTCTTTTCTCCTAAGATTCAATCCGCAACATACTAGTTCGTCCATGGCCATGTTTTAGGTTTAGCAATTTCCTTATATTTTTTGAACTGCCGTAGATCCAAAATTATAGGCACGATCCGTGAAACTTGTTTGCCCAATACTTGGTGAAATTCTACCAAAATATTTTCATCAAGATCAGCTCTATAAATGGCCGCTTTGCCAACACAATTTAGGTAGCTCAAAGAATAACCTGATAACCCGCCAACCTGCTGCCGGCTTATCCATAAATCTTGATTTTAATCCGCCATATTTTTGCCTCCAGGCCGCAATCTTTTAAACCGCCAATCATGACCAAGACTCCCACTTCGTGCGATTGCGTTGCCTCCCAAGTTTCTGAACTGTCTCTCCAAGAGTATGTGGATATGGGCGTCTTGCCATCGAAGGATACCATCCACTGGTGAGTTCGAGGTGCTGAAACTAGACCTGAGCCTAAAGAAGGTGAAGTCATCATCTTTGCGGATCACCTCCTCCGTGGCTTCTCACCACCCGGGTCAAAATTCTTCTAGGATGTTCTCCACTTTTACAATCTTCACCCTCAAGACATTGGCCCCAACTCTGTTTCCAACATCTGCAACTTTCAAGTCTTCTGTGAAGTGTATCTTCAACAAGAGCCTGAAGTTGATCTATTTAGAGAGTATTTTTATCTGAACTGCCAAACTGAGATGTCCGATGGGCCTAGTCTCGAGCTCGGCTCCATTCAGAGGCAACGATATATTATTTTTCCTGCAGTTGTACTACCCAGTCACCCCAAAGATTGGAACTATACATGGTTCTATTGCCAAGACACCTCCCCGGACAGTGAAAATCCCCTGCCGGGTTATCGCCCCTTTCGACTCAGCCCCACTCACGTGCGTCCAGATCACATCTCCGCTTCAGAACAAGCCAAATATTCTGCCATATTTTCAAAGATAATAGCTCTGGTGGCCAATGGCTTGTCTAGAGTAGACCTGGTCCACTACAGGGTTTCATGGAGAATCTTGCCATTAAGCCGGCGCAGCGGCTTAATGTGTGAGTACGCAGGTGACACCAAGGACCCTCAACGCTATAAGCAAACCCCCTTGACTGATGAGGAAGCCACTGCTATGGTTAAATCATTACTTGGGGAGACTATGGAAAACTGCTGTAAAGTAGGGGTGAACCCTTTCTGCGTACTCAACGCACCTCCACCTGTAAGTGTTTTCCATAAACCTTCATCATATTGCCATCAATACTAATACTTTTCATCTTGCTTCAATTGACTGTTGCTCATTTGAAATATAGGCGGACTCTCCATTCTAGCAAAAGAAGGTTCAAGCCCCCCCCCAAGTCAAAAAGCTTAAGACCAACGCCCGTGGCCCAGGTCGCCGTAAGAAATCATCAGGAGAGGATCTTCTCAAGCTAGATGACTTGGAGGTAGAACTTGACTCCCTTGGTCGTCTTTTTATGCAACTTATTGATGCTGACTCTTCTCAGGATGGTGCCAAAACCAGTCAAGCCGACGCCGCAGAGGTAATCTCTGTCTCCTCTGACTCAGAAACTTTGCCAAGAAAGAGAACTAGGTGGGTCGTCCGGAAGGTGAAATTTTCTCATCCTCTTGCTCACTTGGATCCCAACTTTCTTTTGAAGAAACAACAACATGAGCCAAGACGCTCGACTCAAAGCGGCGGCTCTCAAGATCTGATCTCCGGCTTACCTACACGCCGACTCCTCGCAAACGTCCTCATGAGGTGCCTCATAACTTAGATTTTCTTTATCCATTAGCCGGCCAAATACGTCAACCTCTTACTCCTTCCAACTCAAATTATGAGAAGATGCCTCCATCATCTGGCGATTCTTCTGGGACTCAAATGCCAGCCTTGAAAATCACCCAAGGGTAAGTATTTCAATTATTTATCAGCAATTTATGATGATATACTCATACACCTTGTACTTTATTGCAGAGGTGTGGCAAAGGCCGGTAAGAAACAAAAACTTGGTGGGTCTTCGGAAGATCCTAAATCCTCTGAGCCGGAGAAAGAGCATGCCGACATCTCTGAGGCCCACACTCAAGACCCAAAAGATCCCATGGATGACCCGCCACCAACAGTCGATGCCACTATCTTTGAGCAAGTGGACGCAGAACTTAACCCAACGGCCAGCCATGAGCCGCCTAACCCTAAGCCGCCAACTCCTCAGAAGCCAGCTAAAGAGATCCCTCCTGAGAAGGACTCCGATGATGTGACCATCACCGGGATGGCTTACTCTGCACCAGGGGCTCCCACTGTATTAGCCAAACATGGCACCAAAGAAGAATCTCATTCTTTGGATAAAGGCAAGACCAAGCTGGGTTTGGAAAGCTATGCTGCCTTCAGCGCAAGCGACATCCACGCAGGGTATCTAAGCCGCCTTCACACTAGCCGTGACTTAGAAGCCGGCTTAGTGAATCTCATGAAGGAGCGATATGAGGTATGATACTAATCCCTTCCCATATGTACTTATGTAGCCACCAAGTCTTAAGTATAAGGAAAATATTGACTATGCTTGAGACTTTTATGAAAATTTCCAAACCATAGCCTCTCAGGGCCGGCTTATCTTATAAAGATGAGCCGGGTCTTCAAATACTAAGCTTGAAAGAAACTTGTGCAACTTCAATAATTTCATAGCAACAAAATGATGCATACTCACAATTACTCCTAAGATCCAAATATGTAGCCCCCAAGGGCCGGCTTAAACGGATAGATTGAGGCGGGACTTACAATTACTTAAGAAACCCCAACATGTAGCCCCCAAGGGCCGGCTTAATCTGATAAGATACGCCGGGTCTCAATAGAAAGTGAATTGACTCTCATTAGCCCCCAAGTGCCAAGTAGAGTACTTGTAGTGTGCTTGGGACTTTAATGGAATAGAATCACCAATAGTTAATCCTTGCTTTGTAACCATCCCTTTATCATTGTATTCCAGGCAGAATTGAGCATGAAGGAATCGCAAGTGGGAGATTTGAGGAAAAATATAAAATTGCAGCAGTCAGAAACATCAATGGCCATGTATGAGCTGAAGGCCTCATTAGAAGCAACTGAAAAGTTAAAAGCAGATTTCAACGCTGAGAGAGCCGGCTGGGAAACTGACAAGGCTGCACTGGCGCAAAGGGCCGAAGATGATGAAGCTGCACTTAAGCCAGTGACTGAAGAGTTATCCGGCTTAAAACAACACATTATTCAAATGACAGCCGCCATCTTCGGTAAGTATAACATGTCAATTCAATTCTTTAACCCGCCGGACATCTCTTATGTGTATACAATTCTAACCCGCCGGCGACTCTTATCTCAGGCGCCAGGAGTGCCAGCCTTGGCCAATACATGTTATTGAAGCTGAAGGCCATCTACTCTTTAACTGAACAACTATACAGTGGTACTCACCGCAGTCTTGTGGCTTTGGGGGGAAACAGAAAGCCGCCAAGTCAAATCAAGGATGTACTGGATCACCTGTCAACTTTCCCAAGCCAGATTGACAAGCAAAGACAATCAACTGCCGGAGCCGGAGCCATCGTCGCACTTGGCCGGGACAAAGCCTGGTAGTCGAAGCTTAACCCGGAGGAGATAGCCACCGGGAGTCCTGAATTCAAGGATGACCAGTCACCCTTTGAAGAGAAGGACTTCAATCACTGCGTCTGGGAGATGCAGCATGTGGCCTGTAAGCTGGTGAAGGAGTTAAACTTGAATAAATACACAGTGGCTTATGATAGCAATAATCAGAAGATTCAGCCGCCAGCCCATGACGTGGTCAATCTCATTCCTCCTCGTCGTAAGCACATCTTTGCTCCTGACATCGATCATTCTATCATTCTCAATGATGAAGCCACTTTCCAAGCTTTAACCGGCATCGACTGGACAATGGCTGATCTTCAGATGATCGACCAAGAAGAGCCGGCGCGGGATGACCCGGAGTCGTCAACTCGCCACGAAGGAAATCAATGACGACCCCGGCGGCTCTCATGCCAGGGTATAAGAGTGCCCTTTCAGAAAACACTTTGCTGCAAACTTGTGGGCTCATGATAGCCTTGTAATAGGCTAGGTTAAAACAATGATCCGCCATGTCATGCCTTCGTGCATGTTGATCAGAACTGCTTGTCATAAGTATTGTGATGCATGTTGAACTGAGGCAAACATATGATTCACACGACGACTCTTGTTATCTCCTGAAGACCTTGTTCATTGATGACCCACAAGTATTGGGGATCTACCGTAGTCCTTTCGATAAGTAAGAGTGTCGAACCCAATGAGGAGTGGAAGGAAATGACAAGTGGTTTTCAGCAAGGTATTCTCTGCAAGCACTGAAATTATCGGTAACAGATAGTTTTGTGATAAGATAATTCATAACGGGTAACAAGTAAATAAAGTAACTAAGGTGCAGCAAGGTGGCCCAATCCTTTTAATAGCAAAGGACAAGCCTGGACGAACTCTTATATGAAGCAAAGTGCTCCCGAGGACACATGGGAATTATTGTCAAGTTAGTTTTCATCATGCTCATATGATTCGCGTTTGTTACTTTGATAACTTGATATGTGGGTGGACCGGTGCTTGGGTGCTGCCCTTCCTTGGACAAGCCTCCCACTTATGATTAACCCCTCCCGCAAGCATCCGCAACTACGAAAGAAGAATTAAGGTAAACCTAACCAAAGCATGAAACATATGGATCCAAATCAGCCCCTTACGAAGCAACGCATAAACTAGGGTTTTAGCTTCTATCACTCTAGCAACCCATCATCTACTTATTACTTACCAGTGCCTTCCCCTAGGCCCAAATAATGGTGAAGTTTCATGTAGTCGACGTTCACATAACACGACTAGAGGAAATACAACATACATCTCATCAAAATATCGAACGAATACTAAATTCACATGATTACTTATAACAAGACTTCTCCCATGTCCTCAGGAACAAAAGTAACTACTCACAAAGTATATTCATAATTGTAACCAGAGGAGTATTAATTATCATTAAGGATCTGAACATATGATCTTCCACCGAATAAACCAACTAGCATCAACTACAAGGAGTAATCAACACTACTAGCAACCCACAGGTACCAATCTGAGGTTTTGGGACCAAGACCGAATATAAGAGATGAACTAGGCTTTGAGAGGAGATGGTGATAGTGAAGATGTTGATGGATATTGACCCTCCCTCGATGAAAGGATCGATGGTGATGACGATGGCGATGATTTCCCTCTCCCGGAGGGATGTTTCCCCGGCAGAACAGCTCCGCCAGAGCCCTAGATTTGTCCTGCCCAGGTTCCGCCTCGAGATGGCGGCGCTTCATCCCGAAAGCTCCAAAAATAAGCTCCGTGAAGTTTCAGGACTTTTGGAGTTGTGCAGAATAGGTCTCTAATATTTTCTCCTTTTCCAGTCCAGAATTCCAGCTGCCGGCATTCTCCCTCTTCATGTAAACCTTGTAAAATAAGAGAGAATAGCCATAACAATTGTGATATAATGTGTAATAACATCCCATAATGCAATAAATATTGTCATAAAAGCATGATGCAAAATGGACGTATCAACTCCCCCAAGCTTAGACCTCGCTTGTCCTCAAGCGAAAGCCGATATTGATAAATGTGTCCACATGTTTAGAGATAGAGGTGTCGACAAAATAAAATACGGGCATGAGGGCATCATGATCATCTTTAGAACAACAACATATAATGCCATATAATTTCTTGTGATAAAGTAACAATTCATTCACAAGGCGAAGTATGAATCATAAACTTCATTGAAAACTAACAAACTATGATCTTAGTCATTGAAGCAATTGCAATTTATCATAACATCGGAAAGATTCAATATAAGAGCTTTTCAGCAAGTCCATGTACTCAACTATCATATGATCTTTCACAATTGCTAACACTCAATGGGTACAAAGTTTCAATCGGATACCGAGAAAGATAGGGGCTTATAGTTTCGCCTCCCAACCTTTTACCTCAAGGGTAATGTCAACAATAATACTTTATGAAAACCTACATCCGAGTGGATATAAATATCCGGATCTCTCCAACACATAGGGCTTTCCAAAGGAAAAAGTGTAAAAGGGAAAGGTGATGATCACCATGACTCTTACATAGAAGATAAAAGTAAATTATAGGCCCTTCGCAGAAGGAAGCAGAGGTTGTCATGCGCTTTTATGGTTGGATGCACAAAATCTTAATGCAAAAGAACGTCACTTTATATTGCCACTTGTGATAAAGACCTTTATTATGCAGCCCGTCGATTTTATTTCTTCCATATCACAAGTTCGTATAAATTTTATTTTCTTCACACTAATAAATCATGCATATTTAAAGAGTAATTTTTATTGCTTGCACCGATGACAACTTACTTGAAGGATCTTACTCAATCCATAGGTAGGTATGGTGGACTCTCATGGCAAAACTGGGTTTAGGGAAGTTTGGAAGCACAAGTAGTATATCTACTTGGTGCAAAGAATTTGGCTAGCATGAGAGGGAAAGGCAAGCTCAACATGTTGGATGATCCATGATAATATAACTTCTATTCGGATATAAGCAAACATAACCTATTATGTTGCCTTCCTTGTCCAACATCAACCTTTTAGCATGTGATATTTTAATGAGTGCTCACAATTATAAAAGATGTCCAAGATAGTATATTTACATGTGAATCCTCTCTTTCTTTATTACTTCCTATTAATTGCAACAATGACCAAAACTAAGTTTGTCAACTCTCAACAACTTTTATTCATCATACTCTTTATATGTGAAGTCATTACTCTCCATAAGATCAATATATGATCTTTTTATTTCTTTTTATTCTTTCTTTTATTTAATTCCCTCAAGATCATAGCAAGAAAGCAAAGCCCTTTACTCAAAACTACTCTTTATTATATATCTCACGGACTCGATTACATAGAGGGAACATAAAGCAAAACTCAAAACTAGATCATGCTAAAAACCTTATTCTACTAGATCAAGATATAACCAAAAGGATCGAACTAGGGAAAACGATAAAGATAAAGATGTGATGGTGATACGATACCGGGTCATTCTCCCAAGCTTGGCACTTGCCAAGGGGAGTGCCTATACCCATGTATTTAGATCTCTTTGTCCGGAGGTGGTGATGATGGAGTTGTTGATGAAGCAGGCTTGTCTTCCAACATCGAATGCAGGAGGTGCTCCAATTTGCGAATAATGCCCTTGAGTGCAGTGATATGCTCTTGCAACAGAATATTTTCTTGAGTTAGATACTTGTTCTACACCCGAACTATCTCAATCATCTTGAAAGCTTCAATTTCAGTAGGAGTAAGATGATTATAGTAAGGTTGGAGGATGTCTTCTTTTTCTGCTGCCAGAACTTGATCTCCCGCGGCCTTCTTGATCTTATCACCCTTGTTTATCTCCCCAAGTTCTTCTCTCTTCATCTCTATCTTCATTAGCCAAGCATCGTCGCCCTTGTTGTTGGAGGAGGGAGGCGACATGATGCCTGGCCTTGAAAACTCTGGCAGAAAATAGGTCGAAACAAAAACAGGAGATATTGTCGTGGTACGGTGGTCAAAACCTTCGGGAGATTATATAATGAATTTTTACTGACCATGAGAAGTATTCTGCAAGAAAACGGAGTCCAGAGGGCACACGAGGTGGCCACAAGGTCGGGGGGCGCGCCCTCCACCCTTGTGGTGGCCTCGTGTCTCTTTCGGACTACTTTTCATTTTCCTAATTTTTTAACTATTCCAAAATGGAGAAAATTTAACATTGGAAAAACGTTTTGGAGTCTGAAACATTCTGGAAAGTGTCCCTTATGTACTCCTGCGGTGTTACGGTATCAATTATATTGGTCTCAACATTTTTTTTCTCGAATATGCACGAGTGTGCATATCATATATTAAAGAAGAAAGGCAAAGAAAGCCTCCACCATGGTTACAAGGTACTTAGTACATATTACTCCTCACTAGCCTCCCACCTCTCTACCCTACTAAAGAAGGGAGCTACATTTCCTTTAATTAGTCCAGCAGACATCCACAATAGACCCTCTTGCCTCACTCTACCTAGCAAAGACTCAACTGAAGGCCGCGCTCCATCAAAAACAATGGCATTTCTATGCTTCCACAACTCCCAACATGTTAGCGCAACGATGGTACGTAGATCTTTTGTACTCATGCCATTCGGTCCTCGTTTGTCGACTGCCCACTCCGCGAGTGTGTCTTGTTGAGATGGGGTCAATCCGGCTTGCCCAAAGCCTCGCAAATCTTCGACCAAGCAGTCCTAGCAAAAACACATGTCAGCAATATATGATTGATAGTTTCCTCCTCCTTGTCACAAAACGGGCACACGTCCTGGTAGCAGCCCTCTCCGCGCAAGTCGATCAGACGTCCAACACCTATCCCTTAGGGCCAGCCAAGTAAACAATCTGCACCATGAGGGCGCACGTGATTTCCATGTCAGGTCCGCCGTTGCAATGACCTCTCTACCCCAAAAGCCAGCCGCAGACGCTGATTTCACCGAGAACTGGCCACTGGCTTCCCACGACCAAGATATCTCATCTGGCACATCCTCCATGGGCTCCCAAGCTGTAACCGCTTGCCATAGTTAGACAAACTCCTACAGCGCTTCCGGTCCTATGTCCGGGCCAACATCCATCGCCCAACTTCCATTCTCCACAACCGGGCCAACTAGTCGGGAGGCTCTAATGCATGGTGGAACCAAGCCGTAGATTAGCGGTGCAATTTCCTGCATTCTCCTTCCTTCTAGACACCGGTCCTCCCAAAAGAACATCGTGTGGCCACAGTTGGCAACACTTCTCACGGCCGCCTGACAAAGCATCTTTGACTCCTCCGGGACTTTGATATTGAAATCATTCCATGGCCTCGTCACGTCTGTCCTTGCTAGCCAAGGCCATCTCGCTTGCATTGCTACATTCATCCAGCGTAAATTCAGCAGTCCAAGCCCACCTGGCCACTTCGGTGTGCATACCGCATCCCAAGCAACCGCACAATTTCCACCATTAGCTTCTGCACGTCTGCACCACAAGAATCCTCGGCAGATCTTGTTCATTGCAGCAATGGTTTTCATCAGAAGATCCAACGCCATCATTGCGTGAATAGGCATGGCCAAAGCACAGATTGGACCAAAGTTAACCTGCCGCTCTTTGGCATAAGCGCTGCCTTCCATTTCGGTAACCTATTAGCCATTTGATCCACCAAATGCGTCGCCGATTGCTTCCTTAACAAGAGTGGTAGGCCCAGGTACTTGATTGGGAAAGATCCTACAGGGCATTGAAGCTCGGCACTTGCCATGGCAATCTTATCCTCAGAGCATCTGGTAGGTAGAGTTGCAGATTTTTGCATGTTGATCCTCAGGCCTGCCGCTGCCCCAAAAAGCTCAAAGATACACTTGCAAGCCGCAATCCACCTTGTTGGGCTTGACAAAAAGTACAACGTCATCCGCAAAAATGGATAGCCGCTTCTCAATGCCCACCCGTGCCAAGGGTGCTAGCACCCCTCGAGTCACAGCCAACTGCACCATCTTTTGAAGTGGCTCCATAGTTAGAATGAAGAGCATTGGGGAGATAGGATCACCTTGTCGTAGCCCTTTGCAGTTATAAATCGTGTCACCCGGGTCTCCATTTACCATAACTTTTATGGTGGATGTTGAAAGTATCCCACATATACACGATCTCCACGTTGGCCCGAAGCCCATATGCTGCAACACCTCAATCAAAAAGGGTCATTGACCGAGTCGAAAGCTTTTGAAATGTCCAGTTTAAGTAGAACTGCGGAATTTCTCGATGCATGAAACCGTCTTGTCGTGCTTTGCACAAGCATGAAATTATCGTGCAATGATCTGCCCTTGGCAAAAGCACTTTGGTGGTTACGGACCAGCTTAGGAAAATCCTCAACCAGTCTACATGCAAGCACCTTCTCGAAGATCTTCACTGCCCCATGCACAAGATTTATGGGTCTGAAATCACTCCCCTCCAGGGCTCCTTCTTTCTTGGGCAGAAGAGAGACTAAGGACTTGTTGATGGCCGACATGCCCCTCATGTCTCCCTTGTAAAAACAGTCTATGGCTCTCATGAAATCTTCTTTGATTATACTCCAACATGTTGCATAAAACCTGCCAGTAAAACCATCCGGTCCCGGAGCTTTATCCCGGGGCATCGATTTGATCACCCCTTCAACTTCCTCCTCAGTAAACGGCCGGTTGAGGTGCGACAGGTCAAGGCGTGGAAGGCCCAGCTCCTCCAAGTTCAGCGCGTGCCTTCTAGAGTCCGAGGCACCAAAGGCCGCACCAAAGTACGCATCCACAGCTGATGCAACTTCTTCCTGCCTAGAGTATAGGTGATCATTATACCTCACGTCTGCATGATGTTTTTTCTTTGCCTATGACTTGCTTGCTAGTGAAAGAGCCTCGTGTTCCCGTCATCCTCACGTAGTTGCAGCAATCTCGATCATTGCCTAGCGATTGTTCTCTCCAACGAGCTCAAGCCTAAGAGCTTCCTCTTCAAACACTTATGCAACTCCCTCTCCGCATCAGATAGCACCCTTGCCTCCATAGCAATATCCAGCTTCTTGATTACCTCAAGTGCAATAGCAATTTGAAGCTTTACGTTACCAATCCAGCGATCGCTCCACTTTTGAAGGCTCGGCGCTGTGGCCCTTAGCTTATTTTGCAACGTAAGGTAGTCACTAGAGGCCGCGGGTGTCATTTTCCAGGCCAACTTGACCACATCGAAAAAACCTTCCGCACGAGTCCAAAAAGACTCAAACTTAAACCTCCTCTTAGTACAGATGGACACATTCATGTCCAACATTAACGGGCAATGATCCGAGACTACGGTGCACATAGCCGAAAGAAAGCACGTCGGATACGCCCCATCCCCCTCATTTGACACGAACACATGGTCGATCTTCTCCATAGTGGCAACCTGCCTCTCATTGGACCACATATATCTTCTACCATTTAGATAGAGCTCCTTTAGCTCAAGCGAGTTTAATTTTTCCCGGAATCTGCCCATCATCCTGCGATTGATCAAAGCGTTGTTTTTGTCCTCTTCCTTGTCAATGAGATTGAAATCTCCAGCCACCAACCAGGGGCCAACGTGCAAGTCACGGATGTCGACCAAATCTTGCAAAAACTCCACCTTAGCGGCCTCATCTTGTGGCCCATACACACAAGTGAGCCACCATGGCCGCTCGTCTTCCAGACACATCACAAGTGTTGTGAGTGTATGGTTAGTATAGTGTGGATTCGAGAGTTGTGTAGTCGCAGCATCCCATGCCACCAAGATCCCACCTCGTGTCCCCATGGTCGGCAAGTAGAAAAAGTTCTCATATTTAGCGCCAAGGCACTGGCGTACAATGGTCACTGATACATCTGTCGGATGTGGGTTTCCGGCAAACCCTTAAGGTTCAAACACTGGGGTGCGCGCGAAGTCTTTCCCTCCTACCGATCTACGCCCTAGCTCTCTAAGATCTCGCGGACGAACTCGACGAACTCGCAACACAGAAAGATACGAGGTTTATACTGGTTCGGGCCACCGTTGTGGTGTAATACCCTACTCCAGTGTGGTGGTGGTGGATTGCCTCTTGGGCTGATGATGAACAATACAAGGGAGGAACAGCCTCCTGAGGTTGAGGTGTTCTTGTGAGTAGGCTCTCGATCGGGTTGGATCAAGCTAGGATGAGATGCCCCACTATGGTGGCTAGCTCTACTTATATAGGCCCTGGTCCTCTTCCCAAACATCGAGCGGGAAGGGAGCCAACAACGGCGGGCGAATTTGAAGGGGGACAGCTAGTACAACCTATCCTGACAAAAGCGGTCTTCGCCTGCGAAAAGCTCTGGTGGTGACGCCGCCTTGGGCTCCACGATGACCTTCGTCTTGCCGTCCTCCTGGTCTTGGTCTCATTGCACCAATATAGCAACCTTTGCCTGATGCCTCGGTACTCTTCGCCTGCGCTGGCATCCTTAGCACCAAAGAGGAAATAAGGACGCTGCGCGCGCTGGCGCCCGCCTGGTGTCGTTCGTCATGGCTCACGTCACGAGAGCCTCGTGAGGTTTTGCACCGCCTTCATATCTCCGCCCCTCGTGAGCCTGCCTGGCTAGGCTACTCCAGAGGAGGTCTTGCATCGTCCGCCTCGCGAGGCTTGGACCCTCGTGAGGGTCTTGGATGCCTTGTTGATGAAGATGGGATGTACGGCCTGCTAGCTTAGCCACGTTGTGGGCCGCAGGCTGGCAAGTCTGGGGACCCCCGTTCCCAGAACGCCGACAGTAGCCCCCGGGTCCAAGGTGCGCTCGGGCTCGACTGCCTCGGCAACTGCACGACTTGACAAGTCCCTGCGACATGCAAGGAAAACCATCATTACCTGCGATCGTGGGAGACGCCGGTTGGCCTTCTCTCGCTATAAATGGGGAGGGGGGCGGAGCCATCGTTGCCCATCTCTTCCTCGCTTGCTTGTTCCTTTGCTCCATTGCTTGTAGTGCCACCGATGGCGCCACGAAGGATGTTTTCTGCCGCCGAGAAGGGAAAGGCCCCTCGCGAGGGCCCTGGTTCCCCGGCGCCCAAGCGCGGCCGCGGCCGTCCGTGCAAGCACGCCGCGACCCCCGCCGTGGCCCACCGTCGAGGTGGCGCCACGGCACGCGAAGGGGATCGTCCCATCCATGGTGGTCCAGCTGATGAGGGGAGGCGCGCGATGGTGGCGTGGCCTCCCCGGGCGCGCTTCCATTCGATGGAGGTGTCGCCAGAGTTCGTCGTCTGGTCGGAGAACCCGGCCGGCAACTGGCTCCAACTTCCGCGCTTCTTCGCCGGTGAACTGCCGACCTCTGGTCCGGGCGGACTCTGGCTGCAGGCGGATGGCTGCTGTAGCAAGGCCTCTTGGGTTGCGGTCGAGACTTCCGCCACGGGAAACATAGCCCTGGCCCGCGGCTGGCAGACATTCGCTCGCGCGCGCGGCCTGGGCAGGCTGCACCCTCCGCTTCAGGGACAATGGGGGATCGACCCTCTATGTGAGGGTGTTTGGGGAAGATGGTCGCCGCGCCGGGTGCTGCCCCGAGGCGAACGACGGTGAGGAGGTGCTCGGCCTTGGTGATGGTCGCGACGAGGATGAGGGCGAGCTTGCCCTCGGCGGCGACCGCATCTCTTCCAGCTACGGCGGCTCTTCCTCCGGTGACAGCTCCAGCAGCGGTGGCTACGACCAGCCGCCGCGCCATCGCGCCAGCTTCGAAGGAGGCAGCGGGTCATCTCGTCGCCGCGCCTCCGTGAAGCGCGAGGAGGGGTCTGGCTAGGCTCTGGGCGTCGCCAAGGGCCTGCCTCCGCGGACTGCTGCAACGCTGCTTTGTTTAGCTTTTTCCTTTTTTCTTGCATCAGAAAACGAAACATGTATGGGCCCAGAGGGGCGTGTATCGAACTGTGGTTCTTTGGTTAATGCACTGTGCGTGTTATTCCCATGCCGTGTTGCTATTTTGCACAAAGATAACTTAACCTGGCGCGTTTGGGACACCCTTTCCCTCACGAGGTGTCTGCATTTGCTCAGAAACTGCAAAAAATTTGTTAGGGGGTGCGCTAGAGGATTTGCCGTTCACCCAAGCCTTGACTTGGCGCCTTGTATCGCGATACCCGAGGGGCACGGATTAGTAGAGATGTGCCAGCTTCCAGGCTCGAACGAGGGTGGCTCGCGAGAAGGCAGAGAGAAGAAAAATGCTCGCGAGGGCACCTGCCTAGCCCCCTCGTGAGGTATCCGAGAGAGAGAACACGAGCAAACCAGAGCCGAAAAATGCGGTAAAAGGCTAGGGAACCAAATCAGCAACGAACACCAAGAGCAACTCCGATTAAGGAAAAGCGAGCCAACTACGGAAAGCAAATGAAAAGCCGCGTCCGACACCTAATCTAGTCTTCAAGTCTTCTCACCAGCGCGGAGCTAAGTGTTGTCCACTAGGCGTGGGAGGGAGCCCCAGGGCCTGAGGCCGGCGCTCCTGAGACTCCGGGGCGTGTACAGCCCCACTCATTATTACGTGAGAGTGTCACGGGCGGCGATTCTTCACAAGCACCGGGCCTTCTTCACAGGCTCTGGGCCTTTCTTCTCAAGCTTTGGGCCTTGCTTCTCAGGCTCTGGGCCTTGCTTCATGGATAGAACTTCCGGAGGTGCTGGATGTTCCAGGCATTATGGATGGGTATCCCGTCTTGCGTCTCCAGGCGTGCTGCACCCGGCCTGGAGACATGGACGACCCTGAACGGGCCCTCCCACATGGGCGAAAGCTTGTGCAGCCCTTCTCTGGAGAGGACCCGCCTCAGGACGAGGTCGGCCACCTTGAGCGTCCTGGAGCGGATGTTGCGGCAGTGGTACCGCCGCAGCGCTTGAAGGTACCTTGCCGCCCTCAATGCGGCTTCGCGTCGGCGTTCCTCCCCCAGCACGAGATCCATCCCCCGCATGGCGTCCTGCTGCGTTTCGTCGAACGCTAGGACCCGCACAGAGCGATGCTTGACCTCGTGAGGGAGGACTGCTTCGGCTCCGTAGACGAGGAAGAACGGAGTCTCGCCCGTTGGCTTGGTAGCGGTGGTACGGATGGACCATAGCACGGACTGGAGCTCGTCGTCCTAGCCCCTGCCGCAGGCCTCCAGCTTCTTCTTGAAGGTCCTGGTCTTAAGGCCCCTCAGGACCTCTGCGTTGGCGCGCTCAGCCTGACCATTGCTCCTGGGGTCGGCTATCGAAGCGTAGCAGATCTGCGTTCCAAGGTTAGCATAGTAGGTTTTGAAGAGGTTATTAGTAAACTGCGAGCCGTTATCTGTGATGATGCGGTTGGGGACCCCGAAGCGGCTCACGAGGCCCTTGATGAACTTGACGGCAGAGCCGGCTGGAACGGTACGGACGGCTTCCACTTCCGCCCACTTGGTGAACTTGTCGATGGCGACGTAGAGATAGCGGTAGCCCCCTGGCGCCCGTGGGAACGGGCCTAAGATGTCCAGCCCCCAGACTGCGAACGGCCATGTGAGAGGGATGGTTTGGAGGCCCTGGGCAGGCTGATGGATTTGCTTGGCATGGAATTGGCAAGCTTCGCAGGACTTCACCAGCTCGGCTGCATCGTTGAGCGTTGTAGGCCAATAGAATCCACTGCGGAACACCTTGCCGGTGAGGGTCCGTGACGAAGAGTGATGCCCACAGTCCCCGTCGTGTATATCAATCAGCAGCTCCCTTCCTTGATCGCTGGAGATGCAGCGCAGCATGACATCGTTCGGCCGTTTCCTGTATAACTCGCCGTCTTGAATGCAGTATGCTGTGGCTTGCCGTGCCACGTGCTCCACGTCCTCTTCCTTCTCCGGCAGCGTCCCGTGCATCAGGTACCCTTTGAATTCCTTAGTCCAGCACTCCTCCTGGGGCTCGAGTGCCAAGAGCAGCCGAGCTCCTGAGGTCGGGCCACAGGCTGGGGCTCCCGTGGACGGGGGCTGTGGGAGCTCCTCCCGAGGCTGAGTCGTGCTTGAAAGAGGTGGCATAGCTGATGGCTTGAAGAGCCGCTCTTTGAAGACGCCGGGCTCTTGCGGTTGCCGCTTGGATGCTCTCCAGGCGATGTCGTCGGCTTCCTTGTTGGTGCCCCGGGGCACGTGCTGCAGCTCCAGGCCCGAAAACTGCTTTTCCATCTTGCGCACCTCCGCAAGGTATGCCTCCATGTGCTTTTCCTTCGGCTCGTAGACCTTGTTGGAGAAGTTGACGATGCGCTGCGAGTCGCCTTTGACGGTGAGGCGCTTTACCCCTAGAGCCGCCGCAGCCTTTAGGCCAGCTATGAGGCCTTCATATTCTGCGATATTGTTGGAGACCTTCTCGCCGTGCTGGAAGTAGAGTTGCATGGCGTAGTAGAGCTTGTTCTGAGTGGGCGAGATGAGCACTGCTCCAGCCCCCGCGCCCTGGTGCGCGAAGGCGCCATCGAAATACATGACCCAGCCGTCTAGTGCCTCGCTTCCTTGGGAGGTGGACCGGTCTTCTCCTTCCTCAAGAGCTGGGGCATCTGTCCATTCTGCCACAAAATTGGCGAGCGCGGCTCCCTTGACGACCCTGGTAGTGCTGAACTCCAACTGGAATGCTTGCAGCTCGATGTTCCATTCAGCGACCCTTCCGGCTGAGTTAGGGCTCCTGAGTACCCTATCCAATGGGTAAGCTGAGACGACCTTGATGGGGTGGCCCTGGAAGTAGTGCCGCAGCTTGCGCGAGGCCACCAAGAGTGCGAGCACGAGCTTTTGTGGCATGGGGTAGCGCACCCTCGCGTCCCGCAGTACGGTGCTGACAAAGTACACCGGGTGCTCGACGAGGGCTGGCACACTGCCGAGGCTCGGGTCCTGCGGAGATTGTGGCATATCCTGAGGTGGTGGGTTTCCTGAGACCTGACCGTCCTCAGGAGCTTCTGCGATGTTGCCCTGCTGAGCTTGGTCTTCCGCCGCTGATGGCTTTGCTGCGCCTTCCTGACCCTGCGCTGCATCAGCTCTGGCTTGGCGCGGCACACCCTTGTCTTGGCGCTCCTCCCGAACCGCCATCAGCGCCGCGCTGGCGGAGTACGGGGTGGCGGCAAGGTAGAGTACCAGAGGCTCGAGAGGCCGCGGTGCCACCATCACCGGGGGGGCTGGTGAGGTATTTCTTGAGGTCTTGGAAGGCCCGGTCGGCCTCCGGGGTCCACTCGAACGGGCCCTTCTTCTTCATGAGCTTAAAGAAGGGTAAGGCGTGCTCGCCTAGCTTGGAGATGAATCGCCCTAACGCGGTCACCCGCCCTGCTAGCTTCTGCATCTCCTTGAGGGTCTGCGGCGGGCTCATGTCTTCGATGGCCTTGATCTTCTCCGGGTTCGCCTCGATCCCTCTGTGGGATACGAGGAACCCTAGTAGCTTGCCGGAAGGGACGCCAAATACGCACTTCTCCGGGTTAAGCCTCAAGTTCACTTGGTGCAAGCTCTCGAAGGTCTCCTCCAAGTCTTGAATCAATGTCCTCGCCTTGCGAGATTTGACCACTATGTCGTCGACGTAAGCCTCTGTGTTCCTCCCGAGCTACCGCCCCAGGGCGATGTGCATCAACCGCTGGAAGGTGGCGCCTGCGTTGTGCAGCCCGAAGGGCATACAGGTGTAGCAGTACACCCCACATGGTGTTAGGAAAGCTGTCTTCTCCACATCGTCCACCGCCATCTTGATCTGATGATACCCCGAAAACGCGTCCAGGAAGCACATCAAGTCGCACTCGGCGGTGGAGTCGACGATTTGGTCGATGCGCGGGAGCGGGAACGGATCTTGGGGGCAGGCTTTGTTGAGGTTGGTGAAGTCGACGCACATCTGCTCCTTCCCGCCTTTCTTTGGCACTACGATAGGGTTTGCCAGCCATTCAGGATATCGAACTTCCCGAATGGCGCCTGCTGCCTCCAACTTGCGTGTCTCTTGGACGATGAAGGCCTGCTTCTCAGTCGACTGTCGTCTGGCTCGCTGCTTCACGGGGCGTATGTTGGGGCATACCCTTAGATGATGCTGGATCACCTCTCTCGGGACCCCTACCAACTGATTGGGCTCCCACGCGAATATTTCTTTGTTCGCACGCAAGAACCTCACCAAGGCTTCTTCTTGTCCCGGGTCAAGGCCGGCTCCTATGGTGAAGGTGGCCCCCGAAGACCCGTCCTTGTTAACCGGCACCTGCTTGGTTTCCGCCTTGTCTTGGGTGAACAACTGCTTCTTCTTGGTAGGCGCGGCCTCCTTGGCCTCGTGGGTACCGGCGCCGGCCGGCTGTGCCGCCGCTGCGGTCTTGAAGGCGAGCCTAAGCGCCGTCACGGCCTCCTTGGTGTCTCCCTTGATGGTGAGGACGCTCTTGCTTCCTGGCATCTTCATGAGGTTGTAGGCCGGATGGGTCGCCGCCACGAACTGAGCGAGAGCTGGGTACCCGAGGATGGCGTTGTATGGGAGACCGATGCGGGTGATGTCGAAGTCCACCAGCTCAGTGCGGTAGTTGTCGCGTGTGCCGAAGGTGATAGGGAGGCAGATCTGCCCGAGAGAGTGGGCAGCTCCACCACTCACTCCTGAAAAAGGCTTGCTGAGGTTGAGCCGCTCGGGCGGCACGTGGAGAAGGCTGAAGGCTTCTACAGAGAGCAAGTTGAGGCCGGCACCGCCGTCAATGAGGGTCTTGGTGACGGCCACGTTGCAGATGGTGGGCGTGCAGAGCTTTGGGAGCATGCCGGAGCCGGCGGTGGAGTCGGGGTGGTCTTCCGAGCCGAAGGTGAGGTCGGCCTCCAGCGCAGCCCAACCCGGCGGAGCCCCCGGGCGCTTGGAGGCTGCCCCAATCTGACGGAAGAAAGGTTTGATGTGGCGATCTGAAGGCGGTGCTTGAGAGCCACCCAGCAGTGCCGCGATTGCGTGGTGTGCCGGCACCGCGTAGCGCACGGTGAAGAGATTGTGGAGTTCCCCCCAGGATGCCACCGTGGATCCCGGGAGGTTGAGCAGCCAGGCGCGCGGCTCGCCGGCGAGAGCCATGGGGAACCAGTTGGCCATGATCTTGTCGTCGCCTCTGGCCTCGAGGACGGCCTCCTCGTATGCCAGCAGGAACGGCGCCGGGTCTGCCATGCTGTCGTAACGCGGCGGCATCTGCGGCTTGAACTTGGTTGGACACTGCACTCGCCGCAGGGCAGGGGCCAGGGCTCGGTACCCAAACTCCCTGCTGCTGGCATCGGCCGCAGAGGTGGGTGGCGGGGCACCTACCATGAGAGTGTAGTGTGGCGGTGCGGGGCACAGGTTGGTGGAGAGGAGCTCCGGCGCACCCCTACCTGGCGCGCCAAATGTCGGATGTGGGGTTCCGGCAAACCCTTAAGGTTCAAACACTGTGGTGCGCGCAAAGTCTTTCCCTCCTACCGATCTACGCCCTAGCTCTCTAAGATCTCACGGACGAACTCGCAACACAGAAAGACACGAGGTTTATACTGGTTCGGGCCATCATTGTGGTGTAATACCCTACTCCAGTGTGGTGGTGGTGGTGGATTGCCTTTTGGGGGATGATGGACAATACAAGGGAGGAGCAGCCTCCTGAGGTTGAGGTGTTCTTGTGAGTAGGCTCTCGATCGGTTTGGATCAAGCTAGGATGAGATGCCCTACTATGGTGGCTAGCTCTACTTATATAGGCCCTGGTCCTCTTCCCAAATATCGAGGGGGAAGGGAGCCAACAACGGCGGGCGAATTTGAAGGGGGGCAGCTAGTACAAGCTATCCTGACAAAAGCGGTCTTCGCCTACGAAAAGCTCTGGTGGTGACGCCGTCTTGGGCTCCACGATGACCTCCGTCTTGCCGTCCTCCTGGTCTTGGTCTTGTTGCACCAATATAGCAACCTTTGCCTGATGCCTCGGTACTCTTCGCCTGCGCTGGCATCCTTAGCACCAAAGAGGAAATAAGGACGCTGCGCGCGCTGGCGCCTGCCTGGTGTCGTTCGTCATGGCTCACGTCACGAGAGCCTCGTGAGGTTTTGCCCCGCCTTGATATCTCCGCCCCTCGTGAGCCTGCCTGGCTAGGCTACTCTAGAGGAGGTCTTGCGTCGTCCGCCTCGCGAGGCTTGGACCCTCGCGAGGGTCTTGGATGCCTTGTTGATGAAGATGGGCCATACGGCCTGCTAGCTTAGCCACGCTGTGGGCCGCAGGCAGGCAAGTCTGGGGACCCCCGTTCCCAGAATGCCAACAACATCATGCAAGGACCTGAGATATAATGTTTATGGGAGTACCTGAGATATAATGTTTGAGTCTTTGACCGTTTACCACCTTCGGATTTTTACCTTCGGCATTGTTGATTTTTATGGCACCGGAACGATAGACCTCCTCGATAATGTAAGGACCTTCCCATTTAGAGAGAAGCTTTCCTGCAAAAAATCTTAAACGAGAGTTGTATAGCAAAACCTGATCACCTACATTAAACTCACGCTTTTGTATCCTCCTATCATGCCATCTTTTAACTTTTTCTTTAAACAGCTTGGCATTCTCATAGGCTTGGGTTCTCCATTCATCCAGTGAGCTAATGTCAAATAACCTCTTCTCACCAGCAAGTTTGAAATCATAGTTGAGCTCTTTAATAGCCCAATATGCCTTATGTTCTAGTTCAAGAGGTAAATGACATACTTTTCCATAAACCATTTTATATGGAGACATACCCATAGGATTCTTATAAGCAGTTCTATAAGCCCACAATGCATCATCAACTTTCTTAGACCAATTCTTTCTAGATCTATTAACAGTCTTTTGCAAAATTAATTTAATCTCTCTATTGCTCAATTCTACTTGACCACTAGACTGAGGATGATAAGGAGATGCAATTCTATGATTAACATCATACTTAGCAAGCATTTTACGGAAAGCACCATGAATAAAATGTGAACCACCATCAGTCATTAAATATCTAGGGACTCCAAACCTCAAAAAAATAACTTCTTTAAGCATCTTAATAGAAGTGTTATGATCAGCACTACTAGTTGGAATAGCTTCTCCCCACTTAGTAACGTAATCAACATCAACTAAGATATGTGTATATCCATTAGAGGAAGGAAAAGGTCCCATATAATCAAAGCCCCAAACATCAAATGGTTCAATAACAAGTGAATAATTCATAGGCATTTCCTAACGTCTACTAATATTACCAATCCTTTGACATTCATCACATGACAAGACAAACTTACGAGCATCCTTAAGGAGAGTGGACCAATAGAAACCTGATTGCAATACCTTGTGTGCAGTTCTATCTCCAGCGTGGTGTCCTCCGAAAGACTCGGAGTGACACTTGCGTAGGATCTGTTCCTGTTCATGCTCAGTTACACAAAGTCTAATAACACCATCTACTCCTTCTTTATAAAGGTGTAGGTTATCCCAGAAGTAATGTCTTAAATCATAGAAAAACTTTTTCTTTTGCTGGTATGTGAAACTAGGTGATATAAATTTAGCAACAATATAATTAGCATAATCAGCATACCATGGAGCATTACAAGAGGCATTTATGACATTTAATTGCTCATTAGGAAAGCTATCATCAATAGGTAGTGGGTCATCATGAACATTTTCTAACCTAGACAAGTTATCTGCAACGGGGTTATCAGCTCCCTTTCTATCAACAATATGCAAATCAAATTCTTGTAGCAAGAGAACCCATCTAATAAGTCTAGGTTTAACATCCTTCTTTTCCATAAGATATTTAATAGCAGCACGATCAGTGTGAATAGTTACTTTGGAATCAACAATATAAGGAATGAACTTATCACATGCAAAAACAACTGCTAAAAATTCTTTCTCGGTATTAGCATAATTTCTCTGGGCACTGTCTAGAGTTTTACTAGCATACTGAGAAACATTTAATTTCTTGTCAACTATTTGTCCTAGAACAGCACCAATAGCATAATCGCTAGCATCGCACATAATTTCAAAGGGTAGGTTCCAATCAGGTGGTTGTACAATAGGAGCAGAAATCAAGGCTTTCTTAAGAATTTCAAATGCTTCTACACAATCATCATCAAAAACAAAAGGAACATCTTTTTGCAAGAGATTAGTGAGAGGCCTAGAAATTTTAGAGAAGTCTTTAATAAACCTCCTATGGAAACTAGCATGACCAAGGAAACTTCTTATACCTTTGATATCTTTAGGACACGGCATCTTTTCAATAGCATCTACTTTAGCTTTATCAACTTCAATACCTCTTTCAAAAATTTTATGCCCCAAGACAGTACCTTCATTAACCATAAAGTGGCACTTCTCCCATTTCAAGACAAGATTAGTTTCTTCACATCTCTGCAAAACTCGATCAAGGTTGCTTAAGCAATCTTCAAAAGAAGTTCCGTAATGGAGAAATCGTCCATGAAAACCTCAACAATCTTTTCACAAAAGTCAGAGAATATAGCAGTCATACATGTTTGAAAGTGCGACTCCCCCAATTCAATCGTACACTAATCATACACGCAAACGTGTACGATCAAGATCAGGGACTCACGGGAAGATATTACAACACAACTCTAAAAATAAAATAAGTCATACAAGCATCATAATACAAGCCAGGGGCCTCGAGGGCTCGAATACAAGTGCTCGATCATAGACGAGTCAGTGAAAGCAACAAAATCTGAGTACAGACATAAGTTAAACAAGTTGCCATAAGATGGCTAGCACCAACTAGGATACAGATCGAAAGATGCGCAGGCCTCCTGCCTCGGATCCTCCTAAACTACTCTTGGTCGTCATCAGCGGCCTCCACGTAGTAGTAGGCACCTCCGGTGTAGTAGGAGTCGTCGTCGACGGTGGCGCCTGGCTCCTGGGCTCCAGCATCTGGTTGCGACAACCAGGAAGAAAGGAAAGGGGGGGAAGGGGGAGAAAAGCAACCGTGAGTACTCATCCAAAGTACTCTCAAGCAAGGCTCTACACTACATATGCATGGGTATCTGTGTAAAGGGGCAATATCGGTGGACTGAACTGCAGAATGCCAGAATAAGAGGGGGATAGCTAGTCCTGTCGAAGACTACGCTTCTGGCAGCCTCCATCTTGCAGCATGTAGAAGAGAGTAGATGGTAAGTTCACCAAGTAGCATCGCCTAGCATAATCCTACCCGGCGATCCTCCCCTAGTCGCCCTCTGTGAGAGCGATCACCAGGTTATATCTGGCACTTGGAAGGGTGTGTTTTATTAAGTATCCGGTTCTAGCTGTCATAAGGTCAAGGTACAACTCCAGGTCGTCCTGTTACTGAGGATCACGGCTATTCGAATAAATAAACTTCCCTGCAGGGGTGCACCACATAACCCAACACGCTCGATCCCATTTAGCCGGACACACTTTCCTGGGTCATGCCCGGCCTCGGAAGATCAACACGTCGCAGCCCCACCTAGGCACAACAGAGAGGTCAGCATACCGGTCTAAATCCTATGGCGCAGGGGTCTGGGCCCATCGCCCATTGCACACCTGCGCGTTGCGTGGGCGGCCGGAAGCAGACCTAGCCTAGCAGGCGTTCCAGTCCAATCCGGCGCGCGCCACTCAGACGTCTAACGTCATGAAGGCTTCGACTGATACCACGACGTCGAGTGCCCATAACTGTTCCCGCGTAGTTGGTTAGTGCGTATAGGCCAGTGGCCATACTCAGATCAAATACCAAGAACTCGTTAAGCGTGTTATTTTAAAGTAACCGCGAACGCCGGCCAGGGCCAGGCCCACCTCTCACCTAGGTAGTCTCAACCTTCCCTGTCGCTCCGCCACAAAGATCCACCCAGAGGGCCATCGGGACAAAGGTCCTTTCAGCCCCCAATCCGTGAATCACTCGCGGGTGCTCCACGAGCCGACCCAACTTTAGTCACCATATGTATCATGTATAAAGTATATAGTATAAACCCGTGATCACCTCCCAAGTGATCACGGCCCGATAGTATAGCACTGCAGACGGACAAGAATGTAGGGCCATAGATGGAATACTAGCATCCTATACTAAGCGTGTAGGATTGCAGGTAAAGGTAACAACAGTAGTGGCAAAGATAGGCCATGCAGTAGTAGGATTAATGGAAAGTAGTAACATGCTACACTATTCTAATGCAAGCAGTATAGAGAAGAATAGGCGATATCCGATGATCAAGGGGGGCTTGCCTGGTTGCTCTGGCAAGAAGGAGGGGTCGTCAACAGCGTAGTCCGACGGGGCACCAGCAGCAGCGTCGGTCTCGTAGTCTACCGGAGAGAAGAGGGGGAAGAAACAATGAATACAATGCAAACAGATGCATAACGATGCATGACAAAGCAAACAACAGTGTTAGGTGTGCCCTAACGCGGTAAGAGGTGATACCGGCGAAGGGGGGAAACATCCGGGAAAGTATCCCCGGTGTTTAGCGTTTTCGGACAGATGTACCGGAGGGGGGAAAGTTGCGTGTTCGATATGCTAGGGGTGTGTGGCGGACGAACGGGCTGCGTATCCAGATTCGTCTCGTCGTTCCGAGCAATTTTCATGTAGAAAGTTTTTCGATCCGAGCTACAGATTATTTTATATTAATTTCTAAAGTTTTAAAATCATTTTTAGAATTTATTTAATTAATTTAATTCAACATTATCCACAATAGTGCATGCTGACGTCAGCATGACGTCAGCAGTCAACAGAGGTGTTGACTGGGTCGCTGACGTGTGGGTCCCGCATGTCATTGACTTAGTTAACTAAACAGGATTAGTTAATTTAATTTGGTGATTAGGTTAATTAACTAGGCTTAATTAGATTAATTAACAGGATTAATTAAGTTAATTAATTATCTTAATTATATTATTATTATTTTGTTCTATTTTTTCCTTTATTAAAAACGTGTTGGGCGTGGGGGCCCGTGTCAGTGACCCAGAGGGGCCATAGCGAGCAAAACGGGCGCACGGGCGCCGAGCGTTGGCCCGATGCACGCGCGGGAGACGGAGCCGGGCGCCGGACCTGGCCGGCGGCCAGCCTGGGCCGCAGTGCGAGGGCGCGGCTCCGCGCACGGCGGGCGACGCCAGATCGGGGGGCAGAGTTGCGGACGACGCCGACCACAAGTAGCAGCGCTGGTGGGGGCGTGCAGCGGGCGGCCGGGACATGCGGGGTAGCAGCGGCCATGAAGGAGCCTGCGTGCTCGGGGGCGCGGCCGCGATGTGGTCAGGGGGTGCGGGCGGGCGCGGTGGCGCACATGGGCTAGGGTGGCGGCGGCGCGGGCGCAGCGAGGCGGCAGGAGCGGCAAGCGAGAGGGGCGGCCGCGAGCTCGGCGAGCGCGCGCAGCCGGTCGCGGAGAGCGGCGACATTAGGGGCGCGGGCTTTGCGGGTGTGCGGGCGACGAAGCGCGTGCGCGAGGCAGCGGTGAGGCCACGGCGGGGAAGCGCGGGCGCACGGCGAGCGCGTGCACGGGCGCTGGTGCGAGGGGGGCAGAGAAGGGAGAGGCCCGGGGCCTCACCGGGGTTCGTAGGGACGAGGGCAGCAGGGGTCGGGGTGGTCGACGGGGACGACGCGCGGTGGGGAGGCAGGCCGGCGGGGAGGAGGACGGGGACGCGTCGACGACGGAGAGGCGAGCGGCGTGGTTCCGGGGAGGCACGGCGTCGGGCGTGCGGCGAGGGGGGCCGTTGCCCTGGGTCGCTGGTCGGGGAGGAGGTGAGGACGGGGCGGTGTCGGTGTGGCGGCGGGGCGCCGGCGTGAGGCGGGGCAGCACCGGGGCGTCGAGCCCGAGCCCGATTGGATCGGGGGAGAAGGAGAGTGGGGGCGCGAGTGGGGGGAGTGGGTGCGTGGGTTAGGGTTTGCGGGGGGTGAGGGGATATGGGAGCGCCGGCTGGGCCGGCCGGGCCGGCTGGGCCGGCCGGTGGCCTACTGGGCCGAAGCATAGTGGGAGGGGGGTTTCTCTTTTCCTTTGTTTTTTTGTTTTGTTTCGCTTTACTTTTTGTTTATTTATTGCTTTCTTGTTTCCATCCACTATAAAATATCTAGGCATTTTATAAAAATGTGTTTATTGCACCATATTTACATATGCAAAATATGGCACCTCCCGAACATTTTTGTTTTAACTTTTGAAAACTTTTATTGTTGACATTAATTTGAATCTAAATTTTGAAACGGTTTCGAAACATCGTGAGGTTAACAACAGTAACCGTGGTGACATGGCATCATTAGCGTGGGATTACTGTAGCTTAATTATCCGGGCGTCACAAATCCCGAGATTTAGGAGGGGAGTAAGGGGGAAAGACTAGGTTGCGAAATTCTATCAGGTCTTCCCGGTCTTTGTTGCACTTCCCGATGTAGTTGATCCTTTATGTTGATGTCCTTATTTCTCTGCTACAAGTCATCATGATTAAGTCGGCATCCTTGCTTCAGGAACTCCATCATACTTACGAAAGAATAAAGGGTGGGTGTTCTGGTTGAACGGGCCTCTACAAGGTTGATTATTATCTGGTAGATAACATCGAGGAAGGTGGCGGAAAGTAACTCTCGAATTGAAACTTAAGAAAATATCGAGAGCAAAGTAAGAAAGTGCCATGAGAAGTTTCAAGTGGGTAGGCAATCATTCGAAGCCTAAAACAAAGTGTAAAAGGGGTCCAGAGCAATGGGAATAAGTTTTGTGTTTGATACCAGAATAGATCACTAGGCAGGTGGCCCGTGAATTACATACGAAGTCAAGCGCGATGAATAACTTTGACAACAGGGTGTACAGGAGAGTAAGGTTTTGATCCTATGGAACTGTGGGTTATGGGCCCACCATGTGGGTTAAAAAGTAGAAAGGGCGGTGATATTTTGCACAGTCATGATAACAAGGCATGTCAGAGGATAGCCTGTCAGTTATGTCGGCAACAACATCGGTACCAAGGGCGAGGGACGAAGAGAACCATTTCCTGCTCATTGAACGAGGCGGACCAATAGGCAAAGTTCTCATCCATCAGTGGCTACCGGAAGGTCATCAACAATAGTAACATGGTTACACCAAACATCATGGTACACCGAGGTGTTTACATAAGTAGGGAAATAATACTGCTTATATCATATAGGTCACAAGAAAGGTTAACCAAAACAATGGAAAGGAAAATGTGATTATTAAATTAATCAGACCAATGGAAAGGAAAAGGTGTTTATACTCAAGTATTAGAGTATATCTTTCCCAAGGAAAGGCAGAGCAAGATATTAAGGATAGGGCTCCAAGTATGTAACCATTTAGGTAACGGGAGAGGAATTTCATGACATTACCCAAACAACGGTGTTTGGATAATTGATAAGGAAAATTTAGCATTGTGCTTCCAAATGTTTTTATTGAAAATCGGAGTACCACAGACATGCTTTGAGATAGCATTGATGTGGTCTTCAAGCAAAGGCCAGACATTGGATACATGAAGGATTCATCAGGAACAACTTGTAGAATAAGTCTTACAATTTCCTCATGGAAGAATGGCTAACCTTGCCAAAAAGGAAACTATAACAATAGGTCCTCCGGCCAGGTGTGCTAGGCACGACATCACCTTACTGGGTCACACAAAGACCAATGTTATAACTCTTGGAAATATGTCCCAAACATCATATCTGACCGAGATTCAGATCTGATT
Source organism: Triticum aestivum (assembly GCF_018294505.1). Taxonomy (NCBI): domain Eukaryota; kingdom Viridiplantae; phylum Streptophyta; class Magnoliopsida; order Poales; family Poaceae; genus Triticum; species Triticum aestivum. The sequence goes on along the minus strand of NC_057814.1, from coordinate 382,449,652 downwards.
GGTGTCAGGGTAACTCAGACTCAGGATGCCTGAGAAGAAAGGTGCAACACAAATTGTCGAGATGACATTGTAAGATTCTCGGGAATTGAACTATGGAAGCGAGTTCCGAAACAAGAGTTCATCATTAAATCAAGGAGAGGATGAGGAGGTGGCTGATGGACTCAGCGACATATCATCGATATTTCCAAAAGATGGATTTCCACAATTATGTGAACAAGGAGATAACATTTGTCATATCAAATGATATAATGATGTATGCTAGAGGAAAAACATACATAATTAAACTTGGTTGAAAGGTGCACCCGAAATATGGCCTGGGTTGCACGACCAACGTCTGAATGGTGATTTAATAATCAATAGTCTAAGAATGAACGGCCGACCATTAACTTCAAAGCAATAGGGTTGCTAGAAGGGCAGAATCCAAACAGCGCGGCTCACTTGTTGGTACCCCAGTTGGAATCGACACGAGGACCCAAGAAAGAATGGTGATGGTGAAAAGTATCACCATACCAAGAATTCTTAAGAGGTGGTGAAATTCCCACGACATTCTTGACATAAAAGGTGGTAATATTTCAAGGTAAAGAAGAACAATGCTGGGTAGCAAGGAACTCAAGGTACAACACAAAACACGAACAAGTTTGTGTTGGAGGGAAGGCAATAAAGTGGCCGATGATAACACAACTCTTCGAGGGCAAGGATGGTATTTCTCTTCATGAATCCAATTGATATCCTGGATGAGCTCATAAGGTTGATGATGATCACGACACATTTGTCGAGAGGTTTCATGAAGATGTAATCAATTAGCGACGACATCAAGTCAAAGGAATGATGAAGCGAAAGGTTATTGGAACCATGGGTACGACACAAACTCGAAATCAAGCTTGTTGTTCAAGGCAAAATGGTATGATGAGGAAAATCGACATAAGCTTAGATCATCGTCAAAAATTGTGCTCCGGGAAGAAGGACCAGGTAGCATAGTTAAAAGTTTGCACGATAATGATATAGCCGGCAGGAGCGGCAAGCGAGAGGGGGCGGCCGCGAGCTCGGCGAGCGCGCGCAGCCAGTCGCGGAGAGCGACGACATTAGGGGCGCGGGCTTTGTGGGTGTGCAGGCGATGAAGCGCGTGCGCGAGGCGGCGGCGAGGCCACAGCGGGGAAACGCGGGTGCACGGCGAGCGCGTGCACGGGCGCTGGTGTGAGGGGGCAGAGAAGGGAGAGGCCTGGGGCCTCACCGGGGTTCGTAGGGACGAGGGCAGTGGGGTCGGGGTGGTCGACGGGGACGACGCGCGATGGGTAGGCAGGCCGGCGGGGAGGAGGACGGGTACGCGTCGACGACGGAGAGGCGAGCGGCGTGGTTCCGGCGACGGGATCCGGGGAGGCATGGCGTCGGGCGTGCGGCGAGGGGCGTCGTTGCCCTGAGTCGCTGGTCGGGGAGGAGGTGAGGACGGGGCGGCATCGGTGTGGCGGCGGGGCGCCGGCGTGAGGCGGGGCAGCACCGGGGCGTCGAGCCCGAGCCAGATTGGATCGGGGGAGAGGGAGAGTGGGGGCGCGAGTGGGGGGGAGTGGGTGCGTGGGTTAGGGTTTGCGGGGGGTGAGGGGATATGGGAGCGCCGGCTGGGCCGGTGGCCTACTGGGCCGAAGCCTAGTGGGAGGGGGGTTTCTCTTTTCCTTTTTTTGTTTGTTTTGTTACGTTTTACTTTTCTTTTTATTTATTGCTTTGTTGTTTCCATCCACTATAAAATATCTGGGCATTTTATAAAAATGTGTTTATTGCACCATATTTACATATGCAAAATATGGCACCTCCGGAACATTTTTGTTTTAACTTTGAAAACGTTTATTGTTGACATTAATTTGAATTTGAATTTTGAAACGGTTTCGAAACATCGCGAGGTTAACAACAGTAACCATGGTGACGTGGCATCATTAGCGTGGGATTACTGTAGCTTAATTATCCGGGCGTCACAGAAAGGTAGCAGGTGCATTGCATAAACCAAAAGGCATACATCTATAAGCAAAGGTGCCGAAAGGACAAGTAAACGTGGTTTTCTCTTGATCCTCTTTTGGCACAGGTATTTCAGAAAAACCAGAATAACCATCTAAAAAGCAAAAGTGTGTATGTTTAGATAGTCTTTCTAGCATTTGATCGATAAAAGGTAGAGGGTAACAATCTTTTCTAGTAGCTTTGTTCAATTTGCGAAAATCAATTACCATTCTATAACCTGTAACAATTCTTTGTGGAATCAATTCATTCTTATCATTTGGAACAATAGTAATATCTCCCTTCTTAGAGACACAAACATGACTCACCCATTGACTATCAGCAATAGGATAAATTATACCTGCCTCCAGAAGCTTTAGTATTTCATTCCTTACCACTTCTTTCATCTTAGGATTTAACCGTCGTTGATGATCAACAACTGGTTTAGCACCTTTCTCCAATTTAATCTTGTGCTGACATAGAGTGGGACTAATGCCCTTAAGATCATCAAGAGTATATCCAATAGCTGCACGGTGCTTCTTCAGAGTTTTCAATAATTTCTTTTCCTCGTGCTCTGAAAGGTTAGCACTAATAATAACAGGATATATCTTCTTTTCATCAAGATAAGCATATTTCAGAGTATTAGGTGATTGTTTAAGCTCAAACACGGGATCACCCTTAGGTGGAGGAGGATCTCCAAGGATTTCAACAGGTAAATTGTGTTTCAAAATAGGTCCCTGATTAAAGAATACTTCATCTATTTCCCTTCTTTCATTCATAAACATATCATTTTCGTGGTCTAGCAAATATTGTTCTAAGGGATCATTAGGAGGCACGACAATAGAAACAAACCAATAATTTCATCCTTACTAGGCAATTCTTTATCATGGGGTTGTCTATGAAATTTGGAGAAATTAAAATCATGAGACATATCCCCTAAACCAACAGTAACAATATCTTTCTCGCAGTCTATCTTAGCATTAACAGTATTCAAGAAGGGTCTACCAAATATAATGGGACAAAAATTATCTTGTGGGGAAGCAAGAACAAGAAAATCAGTAGGATATTTTATCTTCCCACACAAGACTTCAACATCTCTAACAATCCTAATTGGTGATAGAGTATCTCTATTAGCAAGCTTAATAGTAACATCAATATCTTCTATCTCAGTGTCGGAGAAACAACACCTACGAGATCGCGTGGACCCCTTCTACGGTTTGGCAGGGAAGGAGGAATGCGCAAAGAGCAGATCAAACGATCAACACGATGGATTTTTACCCAGGTTCGGGCCACTGAGAAGCGTAAAACCCTAGTCCTGATTTGAGTGTATATTCAGTGTTCTTGAGCTTCGGCTAGCAGCTACGCATGCAAACTGGGCCGGGAGGTTCAAAAGTCCGAATCCTTCTCCAGTATGCCTTGGGCCTCCTTTTATATGTCAAAGGGGTCGCCACAGTGGCACACTGGAGGTGTAAAGTAGCTATGTTTATCACTGACTTCCTAGGACAAACGCATTAAATGCGCTGGTTGCGTGGCCCTAACTTTATCGGGGACGGAAATAGAGCCCGTCCCGTCCGTCGCCGCCTTACCCCGTATTGACACGCACCTAGTCTAACAAGGCATGCAACACCAGGCTGGCTGGCTAGCCGCTGCGCTGGAGCGGTGGTAGGATCTTCACGAAGATCTGAATGCCACGACGCAGGTGCTTGCTAGGCTGGCAGGCCAGCAGCTGCGCTGGATTGGTGGCGGGGCGGCGGAGCCTTGCCGTGGCCTTGCAGATGTCCCCGGCAAGGGTCCTGTCGGGGCCTCGCAAACGTCCCCGGCAAGGATCTTGCTAGGAACTTCGTCTTCTGGTCTTCACGAAGATCTGCATGCCACCTGTCTTCACAAAGATCTGCATGCCACCACGCATGCGCCCCGGGGTCTTGGTCTTGACATTTTCGATGGTGTCAGAGCTCTCAACCTCAAGGGTGGTGTTCTTGTCAGTGCTTTGCAAGGCGCCCTGGCCAGGATCTTGCCGGGGCTTCGCGGGCCGTCCCGGCAAGGATCTTGTCGGGGTTTTGCGAGCCGTCCTGGCAAGAATCTTGTCGGGGGCCCAGCTTGTCCTCGGCTTTCTTGTTACTGGTCTGGTTGCTGTCTTGGTCGTCTTGTATTCTGTCCCCAGCTGCCCCCCGTCAAGCCTTGTCGGGGGTGCGCTGCAACTGCCCGTGCACAAGTAAGGGGTACCAAAGGGCCCAAACTTTAGTACACCGATAGGAGCCCCCGGGCCTAGGCCATACACGAGTGTGAAGCGTCATTGGGCCAGGCCCAAACAATGCGTGGGCATGCGTGGCAGGGGTTAACTGATGTAATCTTCTTGTCTGTTGCGCTTCCTCATGATCTACATTGAGTGCGCGACTTGGGGGTCGTGCGTGGAACGGTCGCAGCGCGCCTGTGCAAATGCCTTCACATCAAACAGTAAAGAGGCAGCCCCGCGCCTTCCCCATAAAAAGAGGAATCCGTAGGGGCGCTGCTCATTTACCCCTTTCGCCCATTCCAATCCAGAAAACCGCTGTCGCCTTCTTCTTCCTTGAGCCCAATCTAGAGCTTCCTCCTCCGCCCGCTGCCGCCGCGCCCTCACCACTTTCGGTCCCCCGCCCTCCGTCAGCTGCTATGGTACCCAAAACGAGCAAGGGAAAGGGAGCGTCCAAGGCGAGCGAGGGGGAAGAGGTGCCGGAGAGCGAGCTGGTGAAGATGCGGAGGGAGCACGTCGTCTTCGCTCCGACGCTCGACGCGCTGATACGTCTCCAACGTCTCTATAATTTTTGATTGTTCCATGCTGTTTTATTATCAATCTTGGATGTTTTATAATCATTTTATATCATTTTTTGGTACTTACCTATTGACATAGTGCCAAGTGCCAGTTGCTGTTTTTTCCATGTTTTTTACATCGCAGGAAATCAATATCAAACGGAGTCCAAATGCCACGAAACTCCACGATGATTTTTTATGGGCCAGAAGGAAGGCAATGGGCCCTGGTTGCACCTGGGGGGGTGCCCCGAGGGGGCACAACCCACCAGGGCACGCCAGGAGGCCCAAGCGCGCCCTGGTGGGTTGTGCCCACCTCGGGTGCCCCCTGGACCGCCTCTTTGCTCTATAAATACCAAAATATTCCAGAAACCCTAGAACAATCGTCAAAATATTCATCCAGCCGCCGCAGAGTCCAGAACCACCAGATCCAATCTAGACACCATCATGGAGGGGTTCACCACTTCCATTGGTGCCTCTCTGGTGATGCGTGAGTAGTTCTTTGTAGACCTTCGGGTCCCTAGTTAGTAGCTAGATGGCTTTCTCTCTCTCTCTCTCGCTGAATTCTCAATACAATGGTCTCTTGGAGATCCATATGATGTAACTCTTTTGCGGTGTTTGTTAGGATCTGATGAACTTCGGGTTTATGATCAGTGATATCTTTTTATATCCATGAAAGTTATTTGAGTTTCTTTGATCTCTTATATGCATGATCTCTTATAGCCTCGTATTTCTTCTCCAATATTTGGGTTTTGTTTGGCCAACTTGATCTATTTGTCTTGCAATGGGAAGAGGTGCCCGGTAGTGGGTTCGATCTTACGGTGCTTGATCCTAGTGACAGAAGGGGAACCGACACGTATGTATCGTTGCTACTAAGGATAAAAAGACGGGATCTATATCTACCGCCATATAGATAAACGGATCTTGTCTACATCATGTCATCGTTCTTATTACATTACTCCATTTTTCCATGAACTTAATACACTAGATGCATGCTGGATAGCGGTCGATGTGTGGAGTAATAGTAGTAGATGCAGGCAGGAGTCGGTCTACTAATCTTGGACGTGATGCCTATGTAATGATCATTGCCTGGATATCGTCATAATTATTTGAAGTTCTATCAATTGCCCAACAGTAATTTGTTTACCCACCGTTTGCTATTTTTCTCGAAAGAAGCCACTAGTGAAACCTACGGCCCCGGGGTCTTTTCTCTCATATATTTGCCTTGCGATCTAATTTTCCTTTGCATTTTTGTTCAGATCTATTAAACCAAAAAATACAAAAATACCTTGTTGCATTTTATCTTTATTTATTTTATTTGGCATTCGATCTATCAAGCTACTACAATTTTCCTCACGTCCGTTTGCCTATCTTGAGGCACCGTACCCCGGAAGGGATTGACAACCCCTTTAACACGTCGGGTTGCGAGGTGTTGTTGTTGTGTGCAGGTGCTGTTTACGTTGTGTTGCTTGGTTCTCCTACTGGTTCGATACCTTGGTTTCATAACTGAGGGAAATACTCTACCATCGCTGTGCTACATCATCCCTCCCTCTCCGGGGAAATACCGACGTAGTTGTAGCTGCTATCAAGGAAGAATTTCTGGCGCCGTTGCCGGGGAGGATCTTCAACATAACCAGGTTCCTAATCACAAATCTCATCTCCTTGCAATTTACATTATTCGCCATTTGCTTCTCGTTTTCCTCTCCCCCACTTCACAAAATATTGCCGTTTTATTCGCCCTCCTTTCTGTTTGCCTTTTTCGTGTCAGATCTCTTGTTTTCTTATGTTGCCATGTGTCAGATCTATTTGCTTGCATCTTCGCTTGCTAAAAATCTATTGATATGGATCCTCATCCACTTGCTAATCTTTTCAAAAGATCCAATTATGATGAACCAATTGATAGTGAATTAAGTTCACTAGATTATCTTTATGATGTTTTGGTTGAGATTTCCGAATCTGAAAATTGTGATGAAGTGTTAAACGAAGAAATTTATAAAGTGATTCATGATAGATCCTTGAATGAAAAGCATGATTGCAATGATGTTACTATAAATTCTGTTAATGTCAGTTGTGTTAGTGATATGCAAAACCCCAAGCTTGGGGATGCTTGTTTTTCTATGTCCACTACTTATTGCAATGATCATGATTGGGGTGATAATGATTCATATGATCTTGAAAATTTATTTAAACCTCCTGGTGAATATGCTTGCAATAATACTAAAAGTGGGTTTGGAAGAGTGTCAACTTTAGCTAAAAATAATCTCACGTATTTGGAGAGTGTTCAATCTTATGAAAATTTTCATGAAAGTGGGCTTGGAGAGGTCATGACTTTATTTGATGATAATCCCATTATTTTGGAAGAGTGTCAACGTTGCATGAATGTGGATCATATAGAGAATATGTTATGTGATAGCTATATTGTTGAATTTGAATATGATCCCACATACAAATATTATGAGAGAGGAAAATATGGTTGTAGAAATTTCCATGTTATTAAATTTCCTCTCGTTATGTTGAGGTTGTCAATGTTCCATTCCTATCCTTTGCATATGCTAGATGGTTCTTGTCTTGATAATTTGTTTTCCTATAGAATTCCTATGCATAGGAAGTATGTTAGACTTAAAAGTGTTCATCACATGTTTCATGATGCTCTCTTTGTGTTTCAATTATTATCTTTCGTGTGAGCATCGTTGAAATCTTATGCCTAGCTAGGGGCATAAAACAATAGCACTTGTTGGGAGGCAACCCAATGAATAAATTTTTTATTTTTGCTTTTTGCTTTCTGTTCTTGAGTGTTAGCACAATTGTGATACTGTTATGATTATGTTTTTGTGTTTTAATTAGTGTTTCTGCCAAGTAAAGCCTTTAGGATCCTCTTGGGTGATAGTTGTTTGATCTTGCTGAAAAGGACAGAAACTTTATGCTCACAAAAATAATTTTCATAAATCACAGAAAAGAGATTTTGCTCTGATTATTTTTGCAGAATATTAATATACAAATTACCCTGGTCGTCCTAATTTGGTAGAATTTTTGGAGTTCCAGAAGTATTCGTTAAAGTCAGATTGCTACAAACTGTTCTGTTTTGACAGATTCTGTTTTCTTTGTGTTGTGTGCTTATTTTGATGGCTCTATGGTTTTCTTTGATGAGTTTTTGCCATAGGAAAGCTGTAATACAGTAGATATAATACAAAAACAAAATATGAATTGGTTTGATACATCACTTATAGTAGTGGTTTGCTTTCTTACAGTAACGGATCTCACGAAGGTTTTGTTGAGTTTTGTGTGGTTGAAGTTTTCAAGTTTGGGTTATCTTACGATGGATGAAGGAAGGATGCAAGAGCCTAAGCTTGGGTATGCCCCGACATCCCAAGTTATTATCCAAGAATGAGCAACCAACTAAGCTTGGGGATGCTCCCGAGTGGCATCCCCGCTTTCTTCCAACAACTATCGGTATTTTACTCGAGGCTATATTTTTATTCGTCACATGATATGTGTTTTGCTTGGAGCGTCTTGTATGATATGTGTCTTTGCTTGTTTTATTTTGTGTTTTAAGTCATCAATCCTTGCTGGACACACCTTTTGAGAGAGCCAAAATTATATCATGACTTGTTAAAATTGCTCTCTATGCTTCACTTAAATCTTTTATGAGCTAGGACTTGCTCTAGTGCTTCACTTATATCTTTTTGAGCATGGTGTGCTTTGTTATTTTTGAAGAAATGCTCTCTTGCTTCACTTAGATTTATTTGAGAGTTAGTAAAATCTTTAAGAAATTCTCTCTTGCTTCACTTAAACTATTTTCAGAGAAAGAAAATTTGTTATGCTCATGATCTTCAGTTATATTTGTTTGAGCTTATGAAAAGCAACACATGAAATTAGTCCCAAAGTGATAGATATCCAAGCAGGATAAAGATAAAGAAAATGTCATGAAGATCATTGGACAAAATAAACTTGATTCTTAGTAATAGTTTTGAGATATGATGATGTGATATGCGAGTTATGTTGATGAGTAATTGTGCTCTAGTAAGAATATTGGTGTTAAGGTTTGTGATTCCCTATGCATGCACGAAAGTCAATGATCATGCAATGAAAATTACATCCTACTTGTGGTGCATTATTCGGTGTTAATTATGCTTAATGCTTGCTTATGAGATTACCCATTTCTTGGTTGGTCGCTTCCCAATCTTTCGCTATCCTTCATTTTGCACTAAGTATGACCTCTACTTGTGCATCCAAAATCCTTTAAACCAGTTTTGCCACATGAGTCCACTATATCTACCTATATGCGGTATTCTTTTGCCGTTCTAAGAAAATTTGCATGTGCCATCTCTAATTTTCAAAATAAACTTCTCTTTTGTGTGTTTGTTTCGCTCACGGAACGGTAACGAGTGGCTAATATTTTCCATGCTAGATGTGTTATTCTCAAGATGAGTGTTTATTCACTTGTCATTGCATGAGAGTAAGGCAAAGGTATTAGGGATGCCCAGTCCCGAAATGCAAAAATATATTTACTTTCTGTTGTCTACTAATAAATTCCTTGGAAAGTGTTGGTATGGAGGGCACCCGTGGATACGGCTAGCCATGGAAAGTGAAAGAATGGTGGAAAAAGGAATAACCTTTATTTTCTGTTTGGGAACCACCTATGGCATATCTAGCATGGAAAGTGTCTGTAGCTCTAAGTTGTTTTCGTTGGTGGGATGGATACACCTCCCAAAATGTTTTTATCCTAATTTTTTTCGCTTTAAGCTCTGGCACCTCTAAAATCCCTACTTTCCTCTACGAAGGGCCTTTCTTTTACTTTATGCAATTTCTATTTTTATTTTGAGTCTCCATCTTCTCTTACAAAAAGCACCAACTAGGAGGCAATATGGTCGTGCTTAAGTATTGGGTGTAGCTAATATTCGAGTGTGTTTCATGAATGGATCAATGTTTGAGCATCATGGGCTAGGGATAACTTATTTTAGCATTGATATTTTGCAAGACATGGTTGCTTGTTGATATGCTTGAGTATCTAAATCATTATGTAAAAACTAGACTATTGCTTTGAATCACATAAAAGTCCAAATGTCCATGCTATAAATAAAAGAATATGATTTGACTTGATGAACAACACTCCACATCAAAAATTCTATTTTTATCACTTACCTACTCGAGGACGAGTAGGAGTTAAGCTTGGGGATGCTGATACGTCTCCAACGTATCTATAATTTTTTATTTTTCCATGCTGTTTTATTATCAATCTTGGATGTTTTATAATCATTTTATAGTCATTTTATATCATTTTTTGGTACTAACCTATTGACATAGTGCCAAGTGCCCGTTGCTGTTTTTTCCATGTTTTTTACATCGCAGGAAATCGACATCAAACGGAGTCCAATTGCCACGAAACTCCACGACGATTTTTTATGGACCATAAGGAAGGCAATGGGCCCTAGTTGCACCTGGGGGTGCCCCGAGGGGGGCACGACCCACCAGGGCGCGCCAGGAGGCCCAGGCACGCTCTGCTGGGTTGTGCCCACCTCGGGTGCCCCCGGACCGCCTCTTTGCTCTATAAAAATACCACAATATTCCAGGAACCCTAGAACAAGCGTCGAAATATTCATCCAGCCGCCACAGAGTCCAGAACCACCAGATCCAATCTAGACACCATCACGGAGGGGTTCACCACTTCCATTGGTACCTTTCCGATGATGCGTGACTAGTTCTTTATAGACCTTCGGGTCCGTAGTTAGTAGCTAGATGGCCTTCTCTCTCTCTCTCTCTCTCTCTCTCTCTCTCTCTCTCTCTCTCTCTCGCGCGCGCGCTGAATTCTCAATACAATGGTCTCTTGGAGATCCATATGAGGTAACTATTTTGCGGTGTGTTTGTTGGGATCTGATGAACTTTGAGTTTACGATCAGTCATATCTTTTTATATCCATGAAAGTTATTTGAGTTTCTTTGATCTCTTATATGCATGATCTCTTATAGCCTCGTATTTCTTCTCCGATATTTGGGTTTTGTTTGGCCAACTTGATCTATTTGTCTTGCAATGGGAAGAGGTGCCCGGTAGTGGGTTCGATCTTACGGTGCTCGATCCCAGTGATAGAAGGGGAACCGACACGTATGTATCATTGCTACTAAGGATAAAAAGACGGGATCTATATCTACCGCCATATAGATAAACGGATCTTGTCTACATCATGTCATCGTTCTTATTGCATTACTCCGTTTTTCCATGAACTTAATACACAGATGCATGATGGATAGCGGTCGATGTGTGGAGTAATAGTAGTAGATGCAGGCAGGAGTCGGTCTACTAATCTTGGACGTGATGCCTATGTAATGATCATTGCCTGGATATCGTCATAATTATTTGAAGTTCTATCAATTGCCTAACAGTAATTTGTTTACCCACTGTTTGCTATTTTTCTCGAGAGAAGCCACTAGTGAAACCTACGACCCCCGGGTCTTTCTTCTCATATATTTGCCTTGCGGTCTACTTTTCCTTTGCATTTTTATTCAGATCTATTAAACCAAAAAAATACAAAAATACTTTGCTGTGTTTTATCTTTATTTATTTTAGTTGGCATTCGATCTATCAAGCTACTACAATTTTCCTCACATCCGTTTGCCTATCTTGAGGCGCCGTACCCCAGAAGGGATTGACAACTCCTTTAACATGTCGGGTTGCGAGGTGTTGTTGTTTGTGTGCAGGTGTTGTTTACGTTGTGTTGCTTGGTTCTCCTACTGGTTCGATACCTTGGTTTCATAACTGAGGGAAATACTCTACCGTCGCTGTGCTACATCATCCCTCCCTCTCCGGGGAAATACCGACGTAGTTCCAGCAGCTATCACGCGCGCGCACTCAAGGATCGGTACCAGTGCATGTGGGGGAGAGAGACGACGGGGCCTCCCGCCACCCATGTCGTCCCTACTTCTTGTGTCGCGCCCGCTCCAGATAAATTTCCATTCTTCGTTGATTACCTCTACTGCGGGCTCTGCCCTCCATTCTTAGATTTTTTCAACGACATAATGTACACCTTCGGCTTCCATCTCTTGGAATTTACGCCGGATGCCGTGGCGTGTACACGGCGCTCTTTCGCCACTACTTCGTCCCCCGCATCTAGCCAGGAGGGGCCCTGTCTGGCTGCGTCACCTGGATCTTGAGGGCCTTGAGCAAGAATACGTACCCAGACGGGACCCACAAAGAGAAATGGGATGAATGGCGGGCAGGTGGTGCTTGATCCTGGAGAAGGAGACGCAACTGTTCTGCATGCCCTGGCAGGCGCAGGTGGTCCGCGACGGCAACTGGGGCGACCTCGACCCTCAGGACGGGAGGCTCACAGTCGCCACCACCAGGATTCATCGCCTCAAGGCTGCCGGGCTCACTCTTGAGATGATTGGGGCCTACTTCCTCCACCGCTGCATCGCCCCTCTCCAAAACAAAGGGAGGCCGGCTTGGGAATTCCAGAACGCGGCAGACATCATGAGGCCGCGCCCCAGCCTGGACAACAATCTGACCGTCCTGCAGCATGCGACTCTCTGCCAAAGGCTGATACGTCTCCAACGTATCTATAATTTTTTATTGCTCCATGCTATATTATCTTCTATTTTGGACATTATTGGGCTTTATTATTCACTTTTATATTATTTTTGGGACTAACCTATTAACCGGAGGCCCAGCCCAGAATTGTTGTTTTTTTGCCTATTTCAGAGTTTCGCAGAAAAAGAATATCAAACAGAGTCCAAACGTAATGAAACCTTCGGGAACGTGATTTTTGGAACGAACATGATCCAGGAGACTTGGACCCTAAGTCAAGGAAGCTTCGAGGAAGCCACGACGTAGGGGGGCGCGCCTACCCCCCCAGGCACGCCCTCCACCCTCGTGGGCCCCACGTTGCTCCACCGACGTACTCCTTCCTCCTATATATACCTACGTACCCCCAAATGATCAGATACGGAGCCAAAAACCTAATTCCACCGCCGCAACCTTCTGTACCCACGAGATCCCATCTTGGGGCCTATTTCGGAGCTCCGCCGGAGGGGGCATCGATCACGGAGGGCTTCTACATCAACACCATAGCCTCTCCGATGAAGTGTGAGTAGTTTACCTCAGACCTTCGGGTCCATAGTTATTAGCTAGATGGCTTCCTCTCTCTTTTTGGATCTCAATACAATGTTCTCCCCCTCTCTCATGGAGATCTATTCGATGTAATCTTCTTTTGCGGTGTGTTTGTTGAGACCGATGAATTGTGGGTTTATGATCAAGTTTATCTATGAACAATATTTGAATCTTCTGAATTCTTTTATGTATGATTGGTTATCTTTGCAAGTCTCTTCGAATTATCAGTTTGGTTTGGCCTACTAGATTGATCTTTCTTGCAATGAGAGAAGTGCTTAGCTTTGGGTTCAATCTTGCGGTGTCCTTTCCCAGTGACAGTAGGGGCAGCAAGGCACGTATTGTATTGTTGCCATCAAGGATAACAAGATGGGGTTTTTATCATATTGCATGAATTTATCCCTCTACATCATGTCATCTTGCTTAAGGCGTTACTCTGTTCTTATGAACTTAATACTCTAGATGCATGCTGGATAGCGGTCGATGTGTGGAGTAATAGTAGTAGATGCAGGCAGGAGTCGGTCTACTTGTCTCGGACGTGATGCCTATATACATGATCATACCTAGATATTCTCATAACTATGCTCAATTCTGTCAATTGCTCAACAGTAATTTGTTCACCCACCGTAAAATACTTATGCTCTTGAGAGAAGCCACTAGTGAAACCTATGGCCCCCGGGTCTATCTTCATCATATTAATCTTCCAACACTTAGTTATTTCCGTTGCTTTTTACTTTGCTTTTATTTTACTTTGCATCTTTATCATAAAAATACCAAAAATATTATCCTATCATATCTATCAGATCTCACTCTCGTAAGTGACCGTGTAGGGATTGACAACCCCTTATCGCGTTGGTTGCGAGGATTTATTTGTTTTGTGTAGGTGCGAGGGACTCGCGTGTAGCCTCCTACTGGATTGATACCTTGGTTCTCAAAAATTGAGGGAAATACTTACGCTACTTTGCCGCATCACCCTTTCCTCTTCAAGGGAAAACCAACGCAATGCTCAAGAGGTAGCAAAGGCTGTTCTAGCTCAAGGCCGACAAGCCCGGCAAGGCCGGCAAGACCGAGAAGGCCGACAAGTCGTTCAAGTTGCCAACGGGCGTGATCCCCTTGTGCAACAACTCTGCCCCGACCTCCATCATTGCCATGATGCCACGTTCAACGCCCATGGCCTTGATCAGACCTGGGTCGAGCCAGACGCGGAGCGAGTGCAGGAGTTCTTCGACAACTTGTCGGTTAGGGCCGTCCGGGAAGAACCGCAGCTCGTCCGCCCCACCACCGACGAGGAGGTGGCGTACATTGCCAGCAGGGCAGAATAGGCAGCCCTTGCCGAGGAGGCCGGCAGCATCGGCTTCCAGGAAGACGAGGCTGGCGTAGAGGATGATCTTGCCGAGCGGGAGGAGCTTGCCGGGGAGCACAGTGGTGTCGCTGCCGGGGGCCCTTCTGCCGAGGAGACAGCCGAAGAGGCGGCTGAAGGGGCAGATGAAGAGGAGCTGCACAATGAGCCCCCATTCCAGGGGAGGAAGAAACGCGTCCTTCGGCGGGTTTGCTCCGATGAGCCAATCCGGCAAGCCCCTTTGAGCGGGGAGGTCCCCATCAAGGGAGCGGCCGGCAAGGCCGCGCGGCAGCAAGAGGCCCAGCCACAACATGTGCGCCAAACGAGGCGCACGGCTGCGGCAGCAAGGGAAGCAGCGGCGGCCGCTGCCAAGCGGCCCAGGTCTCCATCTCCGTCGCCACCCCCTAGCCCGGACTCCATTCCAGAGGCCGACTTCGACCTCTCCTCTTTTAGCCCGAGCAGGGCGAGGAAACCAGAAGTAGAAGACGAGTAAATGCCTCACTGCTGTCTTCATCTCCTGAATCTTTGTTTTGCTCATCTTATCTGATATGATCTTGTTTTGGCTTGTCTCTGCAGAGACATGGAAACACTGGCGCAGAGGATGGCGAAGAAGGCCAAGACCTCGACGGGCGACGAGCCCCCGGCAAGCACTTCAAGTGCGCCGGAGATAATCACAATCAGCCCAGACCCCAGCCCACGACGCAGCCCCTGACTCAGCCCCCAGCATGAGCCCGTTACTCACTTTCCGTTGGCGAGCATTAGGGTGTGTATCTTTACTACTAACCTTGCCGGGTTTGCAGGAGAAGAGCGGCAACGGGAGGAGCCGTTAAGGGCCACCCCCAACATGCCTCCTCCGTCAACCACACCACCCAGGGAGGGGTCCCCGGCAAGGATCACCACCAACGAGCCCACACCGCCAAGGGAGAGATCCCCGGCAAGGGCTTCCACCGGCGAGCCCACACCGCCAAGGGAGCCCACACGCGCGGAGGAAGAGCCGGCAAGCACAGGCGCCGGCAGCTCCATCCCGGCAATGAGTGTTGTCGGGGAGGGAACCACCCCTCTACAACTCGTCACAGGCAAGCCGCCCGCCTCCTGGCCTTTGCTACTTCTTTAGTGCGATCTTTTTTTTCCTTTTATTTTTGTTGCCTTGAGCTTCAATTTTGGTTTCATCTTGTTTCTCCTTCTTGGCCTCCATATCCCTCCTTGGTGGATCAGATGGAAGTCGACGCCACCATCGAGGAGACCGCCAAGGATGTTGCCGCCGAGGCCGCCAAGGTCGCTGCCGATGAGGCCACCAAGGACGCGCATGAAGAGGCCACCAAGGGGTCTGCCGGGGAGGCCGGGAAGGAGACCGGTGACCGTACTGACGGTATCCTTGCCGCAGGAGCGCCTGGCGCTACATCGGTCCCGGAGTCCTTGGCTTCCGGGGAGACGGTGGTCAAACACCAACCGTCAACTTCCGAAGCCCCCACCTCAGGCAAATATCTGAAGATCGGCGACGATCTGTTTGTCAGTATCCTAGGGATAGCCAGCACCAAAGCGCCAGCCGAGGGGGAAGTTTTTGACGAAGGAGTCATTGCCGCTGCTGGGCTCACAGTTGTCGATGAGCCGGGCACCAGCAGCAGCAGTTCCAAGGAGGACCAGCTCCTTCAAGCCATGAGCGGCAACTGCCAGAAGTTCCAGGCGCTTCACCGTGCCCGCAAGGAGAAGCTGAACTCTAGGATGGCGGTCGTCGACGCGGCAGGGCGGACTTCCAGAAGCACGTCGAGCAGATGCAGATCTGGTTTGCCGAGGCCCGACAGGAGCTGAAGACCAGCCAGGAGGAGCTGAGCGAGTGCTGGAACAAGCTCCTCCTGAAGCAGTCTGACATTGAGAACGCCCAAGAGGAGGCCGCTGCACAGGCTGCCAAGGACGACGCCCAACTAAGGGAGGGCTGTGTCCTGCTCGAGACCCAAGAAGAAGACCTTGCCACTCGTGAAGAGGTGCTTGCCGCCAAGCTCCGCGGCAAGGATGAAGAAATTGAGAAGCTTGTCGCGCAGCGGACCCAGGAGCTGGAGCAGAAGCATAAGGACACACTTGACGCTCTGGTCCTGGATCATGCCGGCAAGCTGAAGGAGGCCGTTGACGCCGCCGAAGCCGCAGAGGCCGCCAAGAACGAGCTGGCTGGCAAGGTGGAGAAACTGGAGGTGGAGCTGGAGAAGCACAGCAAGGAGGTCTCGACGCTGAAGAGCGACAGAGACAAAACCACCTACACCGTGGCGGAGTTGCAGGTCACCATATCTGAGAAGACCAAGCAGATCTCTACCGCCAATGACTCCGTGGCTGATCTGAAGCTGAAGCTGACCACACCGGAGGAGACCCTTGAGGGTAGTAGGGCTCGTGAGAAGACTAATACGTCTCCAACGTATCTATAATTTTTTATTGTTCCATGCTATTATATTATCTGTTTTGGATGTTTAATGGACTTTATTATGCACTTTTATATTATTTTTGGGACTAACCTATTAACCGAAGGCCTAGTACAAATTGCTGTTTTTTGCCTATTTCAGTGTTTCGCAGAAAAGGAATATCAAACGGAATCCAAACGGAATGAAACTTTGGGAGAGTTATTTTGGAACAAATGCAATCCAGGAGACTTGGAGTGGACGTCAAGGAAGCAACGAGGCGGCCACGAGGTAGGCAGGCGCGCCCCCCACCCTCGTGGGCCCCTCGTGGCTCCACCGACCTACTACTTTCGCCTATATATACTCATATACCCTGAAAATATCCGAGAGCACCACGAAACCCTATTTCCACCGCGGCAACCTTCTGTACCCATGAGATCCCATCTTGGGGCCTTTTCTGGCGCTCCGCCGGAGGGGGAATCGATCACGGAGGGCTTCTACATCAACACCATAGCCTCTCCGATGATGTGTGAGTAGTTTACCACAGAGCTTCGGGTCCATAGTTATTATCTAGATGGCTTCTTCTCTGTCTTTGGATCTCAATACAAAGTTCTCCTCGATTCTCTTGGAGATCTATTCGATGTAATTCTTTTTGCCGTGTGTTTGTCGAGATCCGATGAATTGTGGGTTATGATCAAGATTATCTATGACCAATATTTGGTTCTTCTCTGAATTCTTATATGTATAATTTGATATCTTTGCAAGTCTCTTCAAATTATCAGTTTGGTTTGGCCTACTAGATTGATCTTTCTTGCAATGGGAGAAGTGCTTAGCTTTGGGTTCAATCTTGCGGTGTCCTTTCCCAGTGACAGCAGGGGCAGCAAGGCACGTATTGTATTGTTGCCATCGAGGATAAAAAGATGGGGTTTATATCATATTGCTTGAGTTTATCCCTCTACATCATGTCATCTTGCCTAATGCGTTACTCTGTACTTATGAACTTAATACTCTAGATGCATGCTGGATAGCGGTTGATGTGTGGAGTAATAGTAGTAGATGTAGAATCGTTTCGGTCTACTTGTCGCGGACATGATGCCTATATACATGATCATGCCTAGATATTCTCATAACTATGCGCTTTTCTATCAATTGCTCCACAGTAATTTGTTCACCCACCGTAGATTATGCTATCTTGAGAGAAGCCACTAGTGAAACCTATGGCCCCTGGATCTATCTTCCATCATATTACATTCCTATCAATTTGCTATTTCTGCCGCCGTTTATTTTGCAATCTTTACTTTCCAATCTATATAATAAAAATACCAAAAATATTTATCTTATTATCTCTATCAGATCTCACTTTTGCAAGTGGTCGTGAAGGGATTGACAACCCCTTTATCGCATTGGTTGCAAGGTTCTTATTTGTTTGTGCAGGTACAAGGCGACTTGCGTGTAACCTCCTACTGGATTGATACCTTGGTTCTCAAAAACTGAGGGAAATACTTACGCTACTTTGCTACATCACCCTTTCCTCTTCAAGGGAAAACCAACGCATGCTCAAGAGGTAGCAAGAAGGATTTTTGGCGTCGTTGCCGGGGAGGCTTACGCCAAGTCAAGTCAAGATTTGATCTCCCAGCAACTAGCCATTTCTGGCGCCGTTGCCGGGGAGATCTATGCACAAGTCAAGACATACCAAGTACCCATCACAAACTCTTATCCCTCGCATTACATTATTTGCCATTTTCCTCTCATTTTCCTCTCCCCCACTTCACCTTTGCCGTTTTATTCGCCCTTTTTCGTTCGTCTCTTTTCGCTTGCTTCTTGTGTGCCTGTGTGTTGGATTGTTTGTCACGATGGCTCAAGACAATACTAAATTGTGTGATTTTTCCAATACCAACAACAATGATTTTCTTAGCACTCCGATTGCTCCTATTACCGATGCTGAATCTTGTGAAATTAATGCTGCTTTGCTGAATCTTGTCATGAAAGATCAATTCTCTGGCCTTCCTAGTGAAGATGCTGCTACCCATCTAAACAACTTTGTTGATTTGTGTGATATGCAAAAGAAGAAAGACATGGATAATGATATTTTAAATTGAAGCTATTTCCGTTTTCGCTTAGAGATCGTGCTAAAACTTGGTTTTCGTCTTTGCCCAAAAATAGTATTGATTCATGGAATAAGTGCAAAGATGCTTTTTATATCTAAGTACTTTCCTCCCGCTAAGATCATCTCTCTTAGAAAAGACATTATGAATTTTAAGCAACTTGATCATGAACATGTTGCACAAGCTTGGGAGAGGATGAAATTAATGATACGTAATTGCCCTATACATGGTTTGAATTTATGGATGATTATACAAAAAAATTATGCTGTATTGAATTTTGCTTCTAGAAATCTTTTGGATTCGGCTGCGGGAGGCACTTTTATGGAGATCACTTTAGGATAAGCTACTAAACTCCTAGATAATATTATAGTTAACTATTCTCAATGGCACACCGAAAGATCTACTAGTAAAAAGGTTCACGCGATAGAAGAGATTAATGTCTTGAGTGGAAAGATGGATGAACTTATGAAGTTGTTTGCTAATAAGAGTGTTTCTTCCGATCCTAATGATATGCCTTTGTCTACTTTGATTGAGAATAATAATGAATCTATGGATGTGAAATTTGTTGGTAGGAACAATTTTGGTAACAACGCGTATAGAGGAAACTTTAATCCTGGGCCGTTTCCTAGTAATTCCTCTAATAATTATGGTAATTCCTACAACAACTCTTATGGGAATTTTAATAATATGCCCTCTGATTTTGAGATTAGTGTTAAAGAATTTATGATTTCGCAAAAGAATTTCAATGCTTTGCTTGAAGAAAAATTGCCTAAGATTGATGAGTTGGCTAGGAAGGTGGATAGAATTTCTCTTGATGTTGATTCTTTTAAACTTAGATCTATTCCACATAAGCATGATATCAATGAGTCTCTCAAAGCTATGAGAATTTCCATTGATGAGTGCAAAGAAAGAACCGCTAGGATGCGTGCTAAAAAAGATTGCTTTATGAAAGCGTGTTCTTCTAGTTTTCATGATAATAAGGATGAAGATCTAAAAGTGATTGATGTGTCTCCTATTAAATCTTTGTTTTACAATATGAATCTTGATAATGATGGGACTGGAGATGAGTCAACTTTAGTTAAAAGTCGTCCCAATGATTCAGAGTTTTTAGATCTTGATGCAAAAATTGGTAAAAGTGGGATTGAAGAGGTCAAAACTTTACATAGCAATGAACCCACTATTTTGGATTTCACGGAATTTAATTATGATAATTGTTCTTTAATAGATTGTATTTCCTTGTTGCGATCCGTGTTAAATTCTCCTCATGCTTATGATCAAAATAAAGCTTTTACTAAACATATCGTTGATGCTTTAATGCAATCTTATGAAGAAAAGCTTGAATTAGAAGTATCTATCACTAGAAAACTTTATGATGAGTGGGAACCTACTATTAAAATTAAGATTAAAGATCATGAATGCTATGCCTTGTGTGATTTGGGTGCTAGTGTTTCCACGATTTCGAAAACATTGTGTGATGTGTTAGGTTTCCGTGAATTTGATGATTGTTCTCTAAACTTGCATCTGGCAGATTCCACCATTAAGAAACCTATGGGAACGATTAATTATGTTCTTATTGTTGCAAATAGGAATTATGTGCCCGTAGATTTCATTGTTCTTGATATAGATTGCAATCCTACATGTCCTATTATTCTTGGTAGACCTTTCCTTAGAACGATTGGTGCAATTATTGATATGAAGGAAGGAAATATTAGATTCCAATTTCCATTAAGGAAAGGCATGGAACACTTTCCTAGAAATAAAATTAAATTACCTTATGAATCTATTATGAGAGCCACTTATGGATTGCATACCAAAGATGACAATACCTAGATCTATTCTTGCCTTTATGCCTAGCTAGGGGCGTTAAACGATAGCTTGTTGGGAGGCAACCCAATTTTATTTTTTTGTTTCATGCTTTTTGTTTCTGTTTAGTAGTAAATAATTTATCTATCTTCTGTTTAGATGTTGTTTTATGTTTTAATTAGTGTTTGTGCCAAGTAGAACCTTTGGGAAGACTTGGGTGAAGTCTTTATGATCTTGCTGTAAAAAATAGAAACTTTAGCGCTCACGAGATTAGCTGCCATTTTTTACTGGAGAGTGATTTTAGGTTGATTCTTTTCTAAGATGATTAATAGATAAATTCCTCACTTCCACCAATTTATTTCAGAATTTTTGGAGTTACAGAAGTATACGTTTGATACAGATTACTACAGACTATTCTGTTTTTGACAGATTCTGTTTTTCGTGTGTTGTTTGCTTATTTTGATGAATCTATGGCTAGTATCGGGGGGTATGGACCATAGAGAAGTTGGAATACAGTAGTTTTAACACCAATATAAATAAAGAATGAGTTCATTACAGTACCTTAAAGTGGTGATTTGTTTTCTTATACTAACGGAGCTCATGAGATTTTCTGTTGAGTTTTGTGTTGTGAAGTTTTCAAGTTTTGGGTAAAGATTTGATGGATTTTGGAACAAGGAGTGGAAAGAACCTAAGCTTGGGGATTCCCAAGGCACCCCAAGGTAAAATTCAAGGACAACCAAAAGCCTAAGCTTGGGGATGCCCCGGAAGGCATCCCCTCTTTCGTCTTCGTCCATCAGTAACTTTACTTGAGGCTATATTTTTATTCACCACATGATATGTGTTTTGCTTGGAGCGTCTTGTATGATTTGAGTCTTTGATTTTTAGTTCACCACAATCATCCTTTCTGTACACACCTTTTGGAGAGACACACATGAATCGGAATTTATTAGAATACTCTATGTGCTTCACTTAAATCTTTTGAGCTAGATAATTTTGCTCTAGTGCTTCACTTTTATCTTTTAGAGCACGGTGGTGGTTTTATTTTATTGAAATTATTGATCTCTCATGCTTCACTTATATTATTTTGAGAGTCCTTTAGAACAGCATGATAATTCGCTTTGGCTATAAAATTAGCCTAATATGATAGGCATCCAAGATGGGTATAATAAAAACTTTCATAAAAAGTGCATTGAGTACTATGAGAAGTTTGATACTTGATGATTCTTTTGAGATATGAAGATGGTAATATTAGAGTCGTGCTAGTTGAGTAGTTGTGAATTTGAGAAATACTTGTGTTGAAGTTTGCAAGTCCCGTAGCATGCACGTATGGTAACCGTTGTGTGACAAATTTGAAACATGAGGTGTTCTTTGATTGTCATCCTTATGAGTGGCGGTCGGGGACGAGCGATGGTCTTTTCCTACCAATATATCCCCCTAGGAGCATGCGCGTAATGCTTGGTTTTTGATGACTTGTAGATTTTTGCAATAAGTATGTGAGTTCTTTATGACTAATGTTGAGTCCATGGATTATACGCACTCTCACCTTTCCATCATTGCTAGCCTCTTCGGTACCGTGCATTTCCCTTTCTCACCTTGAGAGTTGGTGCAAACTTCGCCGGTGCATCCAAACCCCGTGATATGATATGCTCTATCACAAATAAACCTCCTTATATCTTCCTCAAAACAGCCACCATACCTACCTATTATGGCATTTCCATAGCCATTCCGAGATATATTGCCATGCAACTTTCCACCGTTTCATTTATTATGACACACTTCATCACATGTAGTTGACATCGTATTTGTGGCAAAGCCACCATGCATAATTTATCATACATGTCACTCTTGATTCATTGCTCATCCCGGTACACTGCCGGAGCCACTCATATAGAGTCATATTTTGTTCTAGTATCGAGTTGTAAATAAATAGAAGTGTGATGATCATCATTAATAGAGCATTGTCCCAAATAAAAAAATATAAAAAAAGTAAGGCCAAAAAAAGAGAAATAAAAGGGACAATGCTACTATCATTTTTTCCACACTTGTGCTTCAAAGCGGCACCATGATCTTTATGATAGAGAGTCTCTTGTTTTGTCACTTTCATATACTAGTGGGAATTTTTCATTATAGAACTTGGCTTGTATATTCCAACAATGGGCTTCCTCAAATGCCCTAGGTCTTCGTGAGCAAGCAAGTTGGATGCACACCCACTTAGTTTATTTTGTTGAGCTTTCATACATTTATAGCTCTAGTGCATCCGTTGCATGGCAATCCCTACTCCTTGCATTGACATCAATTGATGGGCATCTCCCTAGCCCGTTGATTAGCCGCGTCAATGTGAGACTTTATCCTTTTTTGTCTTCTCCACACAACCCCCATCATTATACTCTATTCCACCCATAGTGCTATGTCCATGGCTCAAGCTCATGTATTGCGTGAAAGTTGAAAAAAGTTTGAGATTACTAAAGTATGAAACAACTAGCGGGTGTACCTGCGCATTTGCGCGACTAGGTTTTGATATAATTATATTGCAATGAATGATTTGCATTTATCATATTTTGGTTTAATGATTTGATTATTTTACTGACATTGTACGAAATTTTACTATTATTGAATAACAAACTCCTGCATTGTAACATCCCAAATTTTCAATTTGGAATGTTATACATTAGAGCATCATTGCATATCATATTTTATTTGCATTTTGATTGATCCTAGAAATTCTACACAACTCAAGGACCCACGGAGAGAGTTGGGGATTTTGTTGTTTTCATATTTGAGTTTTCTCGAATTTTGAAAATAGGATCATTTGATTTTATTTATTTTATCTTCAATTATTTCATTATAAAAATAAGAGAGAGGGAATAAAATGACTTTCCCAAAAATAAGAAATATTGAGGATTTAATAAAAAAACATATTTTATTTTATTTGGTGTTTTGGCTATTTTATTTGAATTTAGAAAAATTGCACATTTTTCAAAATTGCATTTAGGGCCAAGAAAATGTTCATCTCGTTCTAAATATTTTATTTAGACGGTGAAAAATTATTTTGGCATTTTTAGAATTATATTTTATTTTCTAGAATTTTTTTAGTTTTGGCGGAATTGTTTTTTTTTAAACCCGCGCGCCCGACTGGGCCGAAGCCCAGCCGAGCCGGGCCACCTCCTGCGCCGCCGTCTCCCGCGCGGAGACCGCAGCCGCCCTGCCGCCGCACGCCGAGTCCGGCCGGGACTCCTCCCCGCCGCCTTGCCCCCTCCTCCAAGCCGCCACCCCCCTCTTAAATAGCGCCGCCGCCCCCCCTCACCCCGCCACCTCGAATCGCCCCGACTCCCGCGCCGCAGCCGCCGCTGCCGCCTTCGCGTCGCCAGCCACCGGAGCTCTAGAGCCCCGCCACCGCCGCCGGAGCCCTGCCGCCCCCTCGCCACCCCGCCGGAGCCCTGCCACCCCCTCGCCACCCCGCCAGAGCCGCCCCGCCCCGCCGGAGCGCCTCGCCGGAGGTACACCGCCGCCCGCCGCCCGGTCCGGTTTTAAAAAAAAACCGGTTTGGTTTTTTTGTAAACCCTAGGTTTTTTTTAGATCGGATTCGTTTTGTTTCGGTTTTCTTATTTAGCGAGCGTTCGCTCGTTCGTTCATTTTAACGCAACGCGTTCTTCGTTCAGTTCGGTTAACGAACGTCCGTTCATTAAACTGTTCGTCAGTTTTCTTTTTCTCGGATTTTCCGCGATTTCCGATCTGTTTTTCGTTTTCGTTTTTCTTTTCGCTCGTTTATCAGAATCAGGCGATTCAAGCGCCTAGAGTTTCGTCTCGAAGCCTTCTTTCCGTTTAACCAACTCAAACAAGTTTTTGCTTCGGTAAAATTTGACTTAGGTCCAGATTAGTAAACGAAGCTTGTTTCTTTCGCCGTTTGATTTTTGTTGCTTCGTTTGATTTGATTCTTTTTGCAAACCGGAGTTCTTAAGTTGAACTTTCTGGTTAAATCTCTTATTTAAGTTTTACCTGTGCATTAGATAAGTACTTATTGTATGCTTGTTTGTTTGCGATAGAGTACCCGGAGTGCGCCGCTTGCTACTTCGAATCGCTAGGTTTCCCGGATCACCAGCAAGGCAAGTAACACTTTGATCATACCTCTTTTACTACCCAGTTTTATTGCATTAGATCAACCCTCAAACATTGCATGATTAGGATCTAATTAAATTGTGGGTTCTGGGAAGTAGATGAGGTAGTACCTATTGCCCTGTTTATTATCAAACCCTTGGGAGTTACTTCTACGTTTGCTTATATTGTTATGCTATGCTAGTAGACGTGGATTGGGTTTGAGTGTTACCATGACAGATGTGAGATTGTTAATTAATGGTTAAACTTAAGGTGGCAACTAAAACACACATCTGGGTGGATTGAGGTACCTGGGTATTCCAGGATTGCCTGTTTTTCTTTTGGACCGCCACCCAGGCTCAAAGGGATCATGAGATTATTCATGCTAGAAACTTCCGTGTGCAGCCACAAGCTATTATGGGCTCTAGCATAGTTGAGTAGGTTGTGTGAGCTCTTGAAGAGGTAGACTAGCAGATGTAGGGGATGTAGGTGGTACTGTCTACCCGGAGTAGAGAGTTAACGCTTCTGAAAGACTGTGTCTCGGTCATCCGTTTCTCAAACACCATGAAGTGCGAGAATCCCAACGGAGGAGATCGAGTCTTGTGGGGAAAAGTGCGCAAACCTCTGCAGAGTGTACAATCTAATCATGGTTAGCCGTGTCCCCGGTTATGGACAACTTGAGTATCTAGTATCTGGATTTTCATGTGAATCTCATCATGTTACTTTAATTAATTTTGTTGGGTTTTGATGATGATACTTAATTGGGATTGAGAATGCTGTCAACCATTCTCAATGTTTAACAACCACCATGATAGTTAAATAAAATTTATTCCTTTGCAGTAGGGAAAAATTGGCTTTTCGCAAAACTGTAACCATAGAGCCTTCTACCAGCCATATATGCATGTAGTATAGCATTATTCTGTTCATTACTCTCTATGTGTTACATTGCCAGCATATTCCATGTGCTGACCCGTTTTCGGGCTGCAACGTTTCATGTTGCAGACTTTTCAGACGACGAGTAAGGTGCCTTAGGTCGTGGTTCTATACTCAGTGATGCCGTTGGAGTTGATGGACTCACTTATCTTCCAAGCCTTCCGTTGTTATCGTTATTAGATGGCCTTAAGCCATATTTATTGTAATAAGTTCTCTTTTGGAGACATTCGATGTAATAAGTGTGTGATTGCTACTCTGTTATAAATCCTTCGAGTACTGTGCGTGTCAGCATTACTGATCCAGGGATGACACTGATGCACAGAGACTTGACCGTCTGAGGTCTGGTCGCTACAAGATGGTATCAGAGCACACGCTGACTATAGGACACGACCACTAAGCTTAAACCATAGATCACTACTCTCTTCTCATTTCTGACTCCTCTCCATTTTCTACTCTTTTAGGATGGCGGATGCAAGGAACAAGTTCATGCAACCAGATGAGGATACACCCTTTGGACGCCACTTGAAGGAAGTCACTAGATACCTGAACATCGGAATTCCAAGCTTCACCGGAACCTACAACGCCACACTACCAGAAGAGGAGCGTTGGTTGATTCAAGTTCAAGTACCAGGAAGGACGTTCATGCCCGTCACTGAGCCCATAGAGTTTTCCTTTGATGCACCAACCTGGAGTCTAGGAAGGAGCATGGCAGCCCACATTACCATGGGACGCATTGGAGAAGTTTACCACAAGGAGCTTAAGGATACTATCTACCAGATTTGTGGGCGCCGAGATGAGCAATGGGAGATGATCAGCACCAAGAAGGATAGATCAATTGCAGCTTTCATCCAGGAGTTAAACCAGCACATTCGTCGCCAGGAGAACCAGATGTGTGCAGGCATGACGGATCTGAAGAAGGCATTGACCAAGATCACGGAGCTGGAGGAAGAACTCAAGTCTACACGCGATGGATATGAGGAGGAGATAGCCACGTTATTGGAGAAGAATGACGACCTGGTGAAGAAGATCGGAGTATTCATGGGAGACCCAGCACCAGGAGGAGAAGACGATGATTGCACTTGCCCGGATAACTACATCATCATCGACGACACCGACTCAGACCCCAGTGAAGATGACTTTGTTGATGAAGCTGGAGCAGATATCATGGAGTCTTCGACCGATCAAAATTTCTAGTAGACCACCATATCAGTAGTAGTATACCCCATGTATATAGTATAGTCCGAGCACTTTGTAACGATAGTTAGATCGATTGTATGCCCTTGTTTGAATTGATTGAGTGATATTGTTTGCTTTTGTCTCATGTGCATATGGGTAGTGTTTTCTCTCTAGACCTCATTCTATTCTGACTTCTCATCTTTTCTAAAACCCTCAGATGCCTCCGAGACGTGACACCGGATTTGCTTTCCCGCCGGAGCTCACCCAGTTGATCCAGCAGCAGAATGCGTTGATGCAGTTACTAGTCCAGAATCAGAATCAGGGGAACAACAACAACAACCCACCACCTCCACCACCTGTTGATCACTTAACCCGTTTCCTTAGACTGAATCCGCCGGTGTATTCCAGTAGCACCGAGCCGATTGTTGCAGATGATTGGCTCCGCAAAGTTGGAAGGGAGTTGACCACTGCAGGATGCACAGATGCGGAAAGAGTGCGTTTTGCCGCACATCAGCTTGATGGACCCGCAGCATCATGGTGGGAGAATTACACAGCCACACACCCTATTGACACTGTCACATGGGACCAGTTTCAGCAAGCTTTTCGTACCGCCCATGTTTCAGCAGGAGCTATGGCCATGAAGAAGCGTGAGTTTCGCAACTTACGCCAGGGAGGACGCACCGTAGGCCAGTATGTGGAGGACTTTAGTAAACTAGCACGTTATGCCCCAGATGACGTTGCTACAGATGCAGCCAAGCAGGAGAAGTTTCTGGAAGGACTGAATGATGAGCTGAGCATGCAGTTGATGGTAGCAACCTTCAACAACTACCAGGAGTTGGTAGATAGAGCTCTCATGATTGAAGGGAAGCAGCAGCAGATTGAAAACCGTAAGAGGAAGTATGGACAAGGGAAGTACAATTCTGGAGCTCAGCAGAAGCCACGTTTTACCCCGAAATCGGGAGGACCATTTCAGCATACCCATGGAGGAGGTTCGCACAACCATAATGGCCCCAAGAATGGTAATGGGAATGGAGGAAGCAACGGCCAGAACCGTACCAACCCTTCAACCCCAGCTAAGAGAGACCTGAGCCAAGTCACTTGCTTTAAGTGTCAGAAGACTGGACATTATGCCAATGACTGTCCTGAAGCCCAGAATGGAAATGGCAATGGAAGCTCTGGGAAGAAGCCGAACCCTTTCAACAAAGGACATGTGAACCATGTTAGCGTGGAGGAGGTTGAAGCTCAGCCAGATGCAGTAATAGGTAAGTTTTTGGTTAAGTCATTTACTGCACTCGTTCTTTTTGATACTGGTGCATCGCATTCATACATATCAAGGGGATTTGTGGATAAGTATAAACTGCCAACCCAAGCCCTTAGGTCACCCATGTTAGTAACCTCGCCAGGAGCAGAGTATATGGCTAGTTGATGGTGTGATTGGTTACCATTAAGGATTGGTAACTACGTGTTTCCCTCGGACCTAATAGTATTGGAATCGCAAGGATTGGATGTGATATTAGGCATGGATTGGTTATCGAAGTATGGAGGGAACATTGAGTGCGCCAGTAAGTCGATTTTGCTTACCACCCCAGAAGGAAGAAGGATTAAGTATGTATCCCGGCATATGCCGAAGAGGACTCAGGTGAATTCCTTATCAGGAGTTGTACATGAGGAAGTACCAGTGGTGAAGGATTTTCCTGACGTATTTCCAGAAGAGTTGCCAGGCATGCCACCAGATAGAGACATTGAGTTTTTGATTGAGCTTTTGCCAGGCACAGGGCCAATATCTAAGAGACCGTACAGAATGCCCGCAAAAGATTTGGAGGAGATTAAGAAGCAGATTAAGGAGTTACTGGATAAAGGCTATATTCGCCCAAGTTCTTCACCTTGGGGATCGCCAGTGCTTCTAGTGGAGAAGAAGGATGGATCGTTAAGGATGGTTGTTGATTATCGAGGACTGAATGAAGTGACCATCAAGAACAAGTACCCACTGCCGATGATCAATGATTTGTTTGACCGATTGCAAGGAGCTAAGGTATTTTCCAAGATCGATCTGCGATCGGGATACCATCAGTTGAAGATTCGAGAGCAGGATATACCTAAGACGGCTTTTACCACCAGGTATGGGCTATATGAGTATACCGTTATGTCATTTGGTCTGACTAACGCCCCTGCCTATTTCATGAACCTGATGAACAAAGTGTTTATGGAGTTTTTGGATAAGTTCGTCGTAGTGTTCATTGATGACATTTTGGTCTACTCAAAGAACGAAGAGGAGCATAAGGAGCATTTGCGTTTGGTACTTGAGAAGCTCAGAGAACATCAGTTATACGCCAAGTTCAGCAAATGTGAGTTTTGGCTGAAGGAAGTTGGATTCCTCGGACACGTTATATCCGGAGAAGGAATAGCAGTAGACCCCACCAAAGTTGACACAGTAACAAGCTGGGAATCACCCACGTCAGTTGGAGAAATCCGGAGTTTTCTTGGACTCGCAGGATACTACCGGAGATTCATTGAGAATTTCTCGAAGATTGCAAAACCCATGACGGAGCTGTTGAAGAAAGACACCAAGTTCAATTGGACTGAGGAATGTGAAGCTAGTTTTCAGGAATTGAAGAAACGTTTGGTTACATCACCAGTGTTGATTTTGCCAGATCAGCGCAAGGATTATGAAGTTTACTGCGACGCTTCACGTCGAGGACTTGGAGCAGTGCTGATGCAGGAAGGAAGAGTTGTTTCATATGCCTCACGACAGCTTAAGCCCCATGAGCTGAATTACGCTACGCATGATTTGGAGTTAGCAGCCGTAGTACATGCGCTAAAGACATGGAGACATTTTCTCATCGGAAACCACTGTGAGGTGTACACGGATCACAAGAGTTTGAAATACATCTTCACGCAGAAGGAGTTGAATCTCAGGCAAAGGAGATGGTTGGAGCTCATAAAGGATTATGATATGAGATTGCATTATCACCCCGGAAAGGCTAACGTAGTAGCAGACGCGTTGAGCCGCAAGAGCCATGTCAACACACTCATGACCGGAGAGTTACCGAAAGAATTAGCCGAGGATCTTCGCGAGCTATGTGTGGAGATAGTTCCGAGAGGCTATGTAGCAGCATTAGAAATTCAGTCTACTCTGATGGATAAGATCAGGGAAGCTCAGAAGACTGACAAGGAGATTGCCAAGATAAAGGAGAACATGAGCAAAGGAAAGGCCAAGGGATTTCGTGAGGACGAGCACGACACCTTATGGTTTGAGGACCGCGTTTATGTGCCTAACGACCCAGAGATTAGGAAGTTGATTCTGCAAGAGGCCCATGATTCACCCAGGAAATACCAAGATGTATTTGGATTTGAAGGATACTTTCTGGTGGACCGGAATGAAGAAAGATATTGCGGAGTATGTAGCAGTTTGTGATGTATGTCAGAGAGTGAAGGTAGAGCATCAGAAGCCAGCAGGATTGCTACAGCCATTGCCGATACCCGAATGGAAGTGGGACAAGTTAGGAATGGATTTTATCACTGGATTGCCAAGGACTCGTTTAGGCTATGACTCAATATGGGTTGTAGTCGATCGTTTAACGAAAGTAGCTCATTTCATCCCAGTGAAGACCACTTACAGCAGTGCTAAGTTGCCAAAGATATACATGACCAGGATCGTATGTCTGCATGGAGTTCCGAGGAGCATTGTATCAGATAGATGAACCCAGTTTACCTCAAAGTTTTGTCATCAATTACATGAAACCTTGGGTACCAGGCTAGAGTTCAGTACAGCCTTTCATCCACAGACAGATGGACAGACCGAAAGAGTAAATCAGATTTTGGAGGACATGTTGAGAGCTTGTGCGCTAGATTATGGATCTAGTTGGGATGACAATTTGCCATATGCAGAGTTTTCTTACAACAACAGTTATCAATCCAGTCTGAAGATGGCCCCTTTCGAAGCTTTGTACGGAAGGAGGTGTAGAACACCATTGTTATGGGATGAAGTTGGAGACCGCCAGTTGTTTGGACCAGATCTGATTAAGGAGTCTGAACAGAAGGTGAAGTTGATTCGCGATAGGCTCAAGGTAGCCCAATCCAGGCAGAAAAGCTATGCGGATTCAAAACGCAAGGAGACAGTTTACGAAGTCGGAGACCGAGTTTATCTTCGTGTATCCCCACTTCGAGGAGTTA
The DNA here is from genome assembly GCF_018294505.1 of Triticum aestivum. Classification (NCBI taxonomy): domain Eukaryota; kingdom Viridiplantae; phylum Streptophyta; class Magnoliopsida; order Poales; family Poaceae; genus Triticum; species Triticum aestivum. The sequence goes on along the minus strand of NC_057814.1, from coordinate 382,418,786 downwards.
AGCGCTTTGGAGTTAAGGGAAAGTTAGCGCCACGATTTGTAGGACCATACAAAGTTTTGGAACGTATGGGAGAAGTTGCTTACAAGTTGGAATTACCCGAAGGATTGTCAGGAGTTCACGATGTGTTCCACGTTTCCCAGTTGAAGAAGTGCCACGCAGAGATGGCTGATATACCGCTGAGAGATACCGTGCCGCTGGAAGCGATTCAGTTGGATAGCGATTTGACCTACGAGGAGAAACCAGTTAAGATTCTCGAATATGCCAGCCGAGTCACACGCAGCAAGGTTATCAAGTTTTGCAAAGTTCAGTGGAGCCACCATACCGAGGATGAAGCCACCTGGGAGCGAGAGGAAGATCTACGGAAGGACCACCCTCACCTATTTTCTAGCCAACCCGAATCTCGAGGGCGAGATTCATCTTAAGGGGGGTAGGTTTGTAACATCCCAAATTTTCAATTTGGAATGTTATACATTAGAGCATCATTGCATATCATATTTTATTTGCATTTTGGTTGATCCTAGAAATTCTACGCAACTCAAGGACCCACGGAGAGAGTTGGGGATTTCGTTATTTTCATATTTGAGTTTTCTCGAATTTTGAAAATAGGATCATTTGATTTTATTTATTTTATCTTCAATTATTTCATTTATAAAAATAAGAGAGAGGGAATAAAATGACTTTCCCAAAAATAAGAAATATTGAGGATTTAATAAAAAAATCATATTTTATTTTATTTGGTGTTTTGGCTATTTTATTTGAATTTAGAAAAATTGCACGTTTTTCAAAATTGCATTTAGGGCCAAGAAAATGTTCATCTCGTTCTAAATATTTTATTTAGACGGTGAAAATTTATTTTGGCATTTTTAGAATTTTATTTTATTTTCTAGAATTTTTTTTAGTTTCGGCGGAATTGTTTAAAAAAAACCCGCGCGCCCGACTGGGCCGAAGCCCAGCCGAGCCGGCCCAGCTCCCGCGCCGCCGTCTCCCGCGCGGAGACCGCAGCCGCCCCGCCGCCGCACGCCGAGTCCGGCTGGGACTCCTCCCGCCGCCTTGCCCCCTCCTCCAAGCCGCCACCCCCCTCTTAAATAGCGCCGCCCCCCCTCACCCGCCACCTCGACTCGCCCCGCCTCCCGCGCCGCAGCCGCCGCCGCCGCCTTCGGGCCGCCAGCCGCCGGAGCCCCGCAGCCCCGCCGCCGTCGCCGGAGCCCCCCCCGCCCCCTCGCCACCCCGCCACCCCCTCGCCACCCCGCCGGAGCCGCCCCGCCCCGCCGGAGCGCCTCGCCGGAGGTACACCGCCACCCGCCGCCCGGTCCGGTTTGTTTAAAAAAAAAACCCCGGTTTGGTTTTTTTGTAAACCCTAGGTTTTTTTAGATCGGATTCGTTTTGTTTCAGTTTTCTTATTTAGCGAGTGTTCGCTCGTTCGTTCGTTTTAACGCAACGCGTTCTTCGTTTGTTATAGTTAACGAACGTCCGTTCGTTAAACTGTTCGTCAGTTTTCTTTTCCTCGGATTTTCCGCGATTATTCCAGATCGCGATTTCCGATCTGTTTTTCGTTTTCGTTTTTCTTTTCGCTCGTTTGTCGGAATCAGGCGATTCAAGCACCTAGAGTTTCGTCTCGAAGCCCTCTTTCCGTTTAACCAACTCAAACAAGTTTTTGCTTCGGTAAAATTTGACTTAGGTCCAGATTAGTAAACGAAGCTTGTTTCTTTCGCCGTTTGATTTTTGTTGCTTCGTTTGATTTGATTCTTTTTGCAAACCGGAGTTCTTAAGTTGAACTTTCTGGTTAAATCTCTTATTTGAGTTTTACCTGTGCATTAGATAAGTACTTATTGTATGCTTGTTTGTTTGCGATAGAGTACCCGGAGTGCGCCGCTTGCTACTTCGAATCGCTAGGTTTCCCGGATCATCAGCAAGGCAAGTAACACTTTGATCATACCTCTTTTACTACCCAGTTTTATTGCATTAGATCAACCCTCAAACATTGCATGATTAGGATCTAATTAAATTGTGGGTTCTGGGAAGTAGATGAGGTAGTACCTATTGCCCTGTTTATTATCAAACCCTTGGGAGTTACTTCTACGTTTGCTTATATTGTTATGCTATGCTAGTAGACGTGGATTGGGTTTGAGTGTTACCATGACAGATGTGAGATTGTTAATTAATGGTTAAACTTAAGGTGGCAACTAAAACACACATCTGGGTGGATTGAGGTACCTGGGTATTCCAGGATTGCCTGTTTTTCTTTTGGACCGCCACCCAGGCTCAAAGGGATCATGAGATTATTCATGCTAGAAACTTCCGTGTGCAGCCACAAGCTATTATGGGCTCTAGCATAGTTGAGTAGGTTGTGTGAGCTCTTGAAGAGGTAGACTAGCAGATGTAGGGGATGTAGGTGGTACTGTCTACCCGGAGTAGAGAGTTAACGCTTCTGAAAGACTGTGTCTCGGTCATCCGTTTCTCAAACACCATGAAGTGCGAGAATCCCAACGGAGGAGATCGAGTCTTGTGGGGAAAAGTGCGCAAACCTCTGCAGAGTGTACAATCTAATCATGGTTAGCCGTGTCCCCGGTTATGGACAACTTGAGTATCTAGTATCTGGATTTTCATGTGAATCTCATCATGTTACTTTAATTAATTTTGTTGGGTTTTGATGATGATACTTAATTGGGATTGAGAATGCTGTCAACCATTCTCAATGTTTAACAACCACCATGATAGTTAAATAAAATTTATTCCTTTGCAGTAGGGAAAAATTGGCTTTTCGCAAAACTGTAACCATAGAGCCTTCTACAGCCATATATGCATGTAGTATAGCATTATTCTGTTCATTACTCTCTATGTGATACATTGCCAGCATATTCCATGTGCTGATCCGTTTTCGGGCTGCAACGTTTCATGTTGCAGACTTTTCAGACGACGAGTAAGGTGCCTTAGGTCGTGGTTCTATACTCAGTGATGCCGTTGGAGTTGATGGACTCACTTATCTTCCAAGCCTTCCGCTGTTATCGTTATTAGATGGCCTTAAGCCATATTTATTGTAATAAGTTCTCTTTTGGAGACATTCGATGTAATAAGTGTGTGATTGCTACTCTGTTATAAATCCTTCGAATACTGTGCGTGTCAGCATTACTGATCCAGGGATGACACTGATGCACAGAGACTTGACCATCTGAGGTCTGGTCGCTACATGCATACTTTTAATTCATTTTCGTGTGTGTGTTTTGGTTATTATCATATATTCTTTTTAGTTTTTCCATCCATTTTAGGCATTTCCTATTATTCCATTACATGGCCATAATCCATTATAGAAAAATTGAATTGTGTAAAATAGACTCATTGTTGTAATTAAATATAAAATCTCTTTACACATTTTCTTTATGCATATAGACTATTTTTTGTAGAATAGAGAATTTTGACTCACCATCGATTGATGCTCTTTTTCTCTTGATTCAAACTTCGATTATGTTTATTGTACAATATTATATATACAACATATTCCTAACAATTCTGACTTGTTACGTTCAGCTACACAATCATATTTGTTTTTCACTTATTTGTCCACTATATGATTTGTATCCATTTGAAAATCTTTACTAAAAAATGCCTTGTCAGCTAGGTTTGTATATATATTATATTAAAAAACTCCCATTGGTCTAGCATTTCACCCTTTTTTAATGTCCTAAACGTCTCTGTAGCTAATGTTTTAATTTTTCTTTTGGTTATATGTAATCTTTTTAACATCCTTCAGCCAGTTTGGTTTCACATGTAATAGTGAATTTTGCAGTTTGCCACGCATCGTATTTCTCACTTGTTTTTTTTTCTTTTTCACAGAACGTATTTCTCACTTGTAGGTCAAAGTACGTGCTGTTTGTCCATCCATCAGAGCAAAATATGTACATCTAATATTCCTGCCATAGCAAAAAGTAGGAGAAGGCTATTGTTTTCCCCAAATCACGCCGACAACAAAATCCCCTTTCTTTATTGTACTGTTCACTCTACGCGGCTGTGATTTGGGTAGGGTGGGCAGGGGAGATCCCAGGAGGACGCGTCATGCTGCTCGACATCGTCATGGCCGGCGCGGCCGGGGCGATGGTGCTGGAGGTTGGTGGTGCGGAGGAGGCGGTGACTGACCTGACGAAGGGTGCACAGGTTCGCGGATTTCCCAGCGATTTGGTGCGTGCCGATCTTCCAAGCCATTCTGACCGAGGAGGGGACCGGGCGTTCGAGCAGCTGTTCTTGCTCCGGCCACCAGCGAGACCGGATCTCGCCGTCGCTGATAAGGAAAGGCGGATGCCAGTCGCCTGGGAGGTCACGGGTGCTGGCAGAGAGCTTTGGCGTTGCGTAGAATGGCCTCTCGTTCCTTGTCGCTTAGGTTGATGAAGAGCGACAGGTATGAATCCCTCTGCACGCTCCCATTCTCCTCTTGCTTCGCATCATTTTGTAGTGCTTCATAATGTTTCATGTATGGATTATATGTGGGATCTACACTATATAACTATTTGATCTGCCGTTGATTTCCCTTTAATTTTGTAGGGAATTGAACTTGTATCTTTTTTCATGTTCACATTGTACTGATCCTTAATTTATTGTCTCTTCAGCATTTCCTTAGCAATTTATAGAGCTTTATACAGCCAACATTATATCCAATGTATTACCGTGTGACACTAATTTCATATATTATGGTTGATAATGTTTCTGCAGTTGTTAACATCTGTATAGATTAAACCAGCTGGAAATATTAATCTGCATTGACATGTACTATTGTAACACATGATTCAATATAGTTAGAAAAATCCAATTTCTAATCATTCAATAGATAAAATGTAACCCTTATTTCTTGTCTACAAAATAATTGTAAATTCAATCTACAAAGTCTTTTTGTATTAAAGCTTCCTCGCCTTATTTTTCACTGGATGTTAGTTATTTCGTCCAAAAATTGTATGGAAAACTCATGAGTTGCTTCTCATATGCATTTACTTGAGGAATAAAAGAAGTTAAAATATCTCCTTGTATACTATATTCTTTGCACTATTTTCGCTTGGGCACTTCATGTCGTCAGTCAACACCTTTAATCCTTCTCTGTTTGTGACTCAAATCATTTCTCCTCTTGCTTGGCAGTGTATGTACGTTATAAGTTGATTTATTTAATTCATTTGTAAAATTAGTTCAGAGGTAATGTGATGATTTTAAACTTCAATTTCTGAAGTGTCTAACTTTTACAATGAAGCACTATGTACTTGTAATTATAATTTAGGAAATTTCCTCGTACATAATTGTTGTTTTCATGTACAGATTATTCAGAGATTGTGGATTATAGACTTATCATTTCACTTGTCATTGATCCCCCTTTCGATTCTTTAGGGGTTAGAACTGAGAACTTACATTATTTTCTTTGTGGACATTCTACCCAACTTAAAAATGTTGTTTCTGCCACACTTCCATAGCATGCAGGACGAATCAATGAAGAAAATTAGGAACACAGTACTTAATCTTATAGAGGATTAGATGCGCCTTTACTTTCTTAACTTTGTTGTTCAATGACAACATCTTAAGCCTATCACCAAGCACAACTTACTGTATAGTTTTCTGTGACAACGCTGATATTATTATTTTTGAGCTTGAATCTGGACATATTTGGTGTATAATCTTTGGGTTTGTCCAGATTTCCCATCCAATGAGTGTTGAGAGATCTCATGGAGGATGGAGTACCGGTTCATGGATTTACTGGACAAAATTGTTCTACTGGGTCAAGCTGTTGGTGCTAGGGCATCAATGCCAAGGTGGCATAGGACAGAAAATAATTGTTGACCAAGGCAAGCTAATGGAGAATGACTGGATCCTGAGGCACAGTACAGATGGTGGACTACTGCTATGGTCTATTAGAGGTGTGGGGGTAACAGAGGCAGATTCATATGAGGAGATAGCGAAATAAATAAATAGCACCAAGATGTGAGCAACATGTTTGGCCGGCCATTATGTTGTTGCCCTCCTCATTGTCGGTGTTGTTGGACTTCTACCAGATGTAAGTGCTGATGATAAGCATCATTCTAATGAATATTATGGCTTATAGTTCCTACATAGCACTGTAAAGTGGTTTTTTATTTGTTGTTACCTTGTCTTAGCAAGAAGGTTTTAACTTGTTAATTGTAAAACAAATCCCGCGTCAGTTGAGATACAATGGTTTGCGAGCCTGCGTGCCCAGTATTTGGCCTTCGTGCCATGTAACTTTGCTCGCGGTCTTTTGGCCTTGAACCCTATGACTTCCCTTGTGCGTGGCCTGAGGCCTTTTGTGTGTGTACGGTTCGGATCTTTGGTACGCTGCCTAGGTTGTGGGCTTTATTAATTTAAAGCCGGACGCGCCTAGCATCTTCGTTCTAAAAAAAGATACAATGGTTGAATTTTTACATGTGTTGCAGCTACTACGTATAATATTGAACATCTATTCATGGTTTTGTTAAACTGAAAATGTTGTATGAGTCATGGAGGTTTTAGTACCCAGAACAATATCTTTGTTTCGCCTACTTTATCTTCGAGCTGACCACTTGTATTCTTCCTTATGGTGGCAGTAACAATGGATATTATTTTACCGCGCCCTAGATCCGACTTTTCATCTTCATGCCTTCCTAATTGTTTGTACTGCTGGACTTTTACCACTGTAAGTGTTATTGCTCTGTGTCCTTCCTAATGCAAATCATCTTTGTGCTCCTTCCTAAGATTTCTATATTACTCGTACTGTAATACTGGAATTTTTCCCATGGTTCGCTTGAATAGAAAATGCAACATGATAGAACTGTTACCAAGAACATAAAACTCCCAAAAGTGTATGTCTAACTATATTTCAAATAAATACAATATGACATGCTTTTCATAGTGTTAATGTCTCCTTATATTGGTTGATATGAAGGAAGTATTCAGTCTATTCTAGACTAAGGATATAATGCTATTGCAGTATAATAAGTATTCTTCTTATCCTAGTAGATGTCAAGTACACTTACTGTATATATCTTGGTAAGTAAAATATGTTGCCTTATTATTTATCTGATAAGCTACTGATGCACTAATTTTCTAGATAACTTCCTCGCTCTCGTAGGCTTTGGTTGCCGTACTTCATCTTCATCTTCAAACCTTGTATTGTTTCGGCTGACATCTTTTCCCTTGCTTTCTGGCAAACTTGCTTCGTGCATTCTCCTCTGAGTCATCTGATATTACAACATATCCTGGTCTTCTTTTCTTGTCACCGTGGAACGCACGTGACAATGATGTTATTTTGTCTTGACGCCCATCTTTGTTTATTTTAGTCCCATTACTATCGTGTCGCTCCTATTTCATTGGCACCAGACACATCGCAGTTTGGTAGTTGAAACATTATTATTCTATGACTGCAAAATAAATATAAATTTAAAACCAGACACATTTATAAAAATCTAGAAGTGTCTACAGTGGAAAAACCAATCACCATCTTATCGGTGCATGTTCTGCTTCTTCCTTTCATGTTTTAACACGGTGTCCACCTCATCATCCATCAATTCAATGCAATATATTTAAGGTGAATTAGTTAGGGAATTCTAGACACGATACTTAATTTTTGAAAAAAAAAAGTTGAATGCACCTTTACCTCAGCTTTATCATTTAAGTAGAGCATCTCAAGCCTATCATTGGGCACAAATGTTCTTTTTACTACATAGTTTTCTGTGCCAAAGATGATATTACATCCATTCTGCTTGGCGTTTCATTTCCCATCGAATGATCTCAGCAAGTTAGAGATAGATGTATTAAGCAATCTTGGAGCGTCCTTTTCAAATAAAGTGCAGCTTGTAGTAGTTTTATGCTCACTAATTTGGAGTCGAATACAATACCTACCATACCATTCATGTTAGCAAAGCATAAATATTATATAATACTCCCTCCGTCCCAAGATAAGTGACTCAACATTGCACTAACTTTAGTACAAAGTTAGTACAAAGTTGATTCACTTATTTTGGGACGGAGGGAGTAGTTATTTCCGAACTATAAAGATACCTGTTTATTTTTTTCTGCCTGTTCCTGTAGTTGTATCCTTTATAGAAACTCAAAGTAATAATCTGGGTAAATCTCCAGAGATCCTTTAACCTCCTATATGTTTGCTTTATATGAAAAATATATTTCACTTACATTGCTTATTGGCGGTATTTTATGGATTCCAAAACCTTGAAATTTTGAATCCATAAATAGATTGCTCTTTGATATGAAAGATAGCATGAATTGTTTGGCCCTATGAACAATGAGATATACTTAGTAATTTTTATTGAGAAAATAGAACAATTTCAGAAATAGCTATTATAGGTCAAATACAAATAAGTGATGCTATGACTTAATTATAGTAATGTACATGAAAATAGGTTGTTCTTAAAGAAGCTGTCAAAACTTTTTGAGATGGAAATATCTAAACACACATGGAGTGCTGATATTACCTCAACTTGATGGTGTTGCTATACAGCTGGGCGTCCTGGTTTTTTCGGCGTGTGTTTGGATTGAGGCTTTGTTCTGTTGGGCGTCGCAGCGTCGGGAGTGCATATTGGATGCTTCAGTACCTGCAATCCATCGTGGGTGCATATTGTACTTTAGTACCTTCAATCCGCCGACGTGACGGACACGTACTGAATGCTTGCTTCTATCGTGCTGGCTGGCAATGGCGGCGTGTGTGTGTTTATGCTGCTTGGGGGCTGGTCGTCGCTGGCTGGCCAGCAAGTTTCGTATGGACATATGATACGTGTACGTGTTCTTGTCCAATTGAAGTTGTGTGTCTGCTAGAAATCAATCACGGCATGCAAATCAATTAGGCAATGCATGAATACGTGTCTGTGTGTTTCTCTTGTATATGAGGCATGCAGACTTGACCAAAGCCGGCCGACTGGGTATGGTCGTGTGTTTTATGTTCACATATTCGTACGTGTCATGGTTGGCTTTTTTAATCAACCGTAGTTTTTGTACCAACCATAGTTGTATGTAACCTCACCTTACAACGTGACACCATAAAAGTTCAATACTACCGGTACATATATTTTATGATGTTATGTAAAAACGCTTAAATCTTAGCCGTTGTTATTGTAATCTAACGGCGTAAAAAATATTAGCATATGTGGAAGAACGTGATGGCTTATTTGACTCTTATATAATAGATAGATTGCTTGGCTTGTCATCGGGGTTGTGCATGATGAGAGCATTTTTGTGTGACGAAAATGAAGCATAACCAATCTATATGATTTTGTAGGGATAAGCTTTCTTTGGCCATGTTATTTTGAGAAGACATAATTGCTTAGTTAGTATGCTTGAAGTATTATTATATTTATGTCAATATTAAACTTTTGTCTTGAATCTTTCAGATCTGAACATTCATGCCACACTTGAGAATTACTTAGAAAATTATGTTAGGTAGCATTCCACATCAAAAATTCTGTTTTTATCATTTACCTACTCGAGGACGAGGAGAATTAAGTTTGGGGATGCTTGATACGTCTCCAACGTATCTATAATTTTTGATTGTTTCATTGTTTTTTTCCTATTTCAGTTTTTCGCAGAAAAGGAATATCAAACGGAATCCAAACGGAATGAAACCTTCGGGAGAGTTATTTTTGGAACAAACGCAATTCAGGAGACTTGGAGTGGACGTCAAGGAAGCAACGAGGCGGCCACGAGGCAGGGAGGCGCCCCCCCCACCATCATGGGCCCCTCGTGGCTCCACCGACCTACTACTTTTGCCTATATATACTCATATACCCTGAAAACATCCGAGAGCACCACGAAACCCTATTTCCACCGCTGCAATCTTCTGTACCCGTGAGATCCCATCTTGGAGCCTTTTTGGCGCTCCTCCGGAGGGGGAATCGATCACGGAGGGTTTTTACATCAACACCATAGCCTCTCCGATGATGTGTGAGTAGTTTACCACAGACCTTCGGGTCCATAGTTATTAGCTAGATGGCTCATTCTCTCTCTTTGGATCTCAATACAAAGTTCTCCTCGATTCTCTTGGAGATCTACTCGATGTAATTCTTTTTGTGGTGTGTTTGTCGAGATCCGATGAATTGTGGGTTTATGATCAAGATTATTTATGAACAATATTTGGTTCTTCTCTCAATTCTTATATGTATGATTTGATATCTTTGCAAGTATCTTCGAATTATCAGTTTGGTTTGGCCTACTAGATTGATCTTTCTTGCAATGGGAGAAGTGCTTAGCTTTGGGTTCAATCTTGCGGTGTCCTTTCCCAGTGACAGCAAGGCACGTATTTTATTGTTGCCATCGAGGATAAAAAGATGGGGTTTATATCATATTGCTTGAGTTTATCCCTCTACATCATGTCATCTTGCCTAATGCATTACTCTGTTCTTATGAACTTAATACTCTAGATGCATGCTGTATAGAGGTCGATGTGTGGAGTAATAGTAGTAGATGCAGAATCGTTTCGGTCTACTTGTCGCGGACGCGATGCCTATATACATGATCATGCCTAGATATTCTCATAACTATGCGCTTTTCTATCAATTGGTCGACAGTAATTTGTTCACCCACCGTAGATTATGCTATCTTGAGAGAAGCCACTAGTGAAACCTATGGCCCCTGGGTCTATCTTCCATCATATTATTTTCCTATCAATTTGCTATTTCTGCCGCCGTTTATTTTGCAATCCTTACTTTCCAATCTATATCATAAAAATACCAAAAATATTTATCTTAATATCTCTATCAGATCTCACTTTTGCAAGTGGCCGTGAAGGGATTGAAAACTCCTTTATCGCGTTGGTTGCAAGGTTCTTATTTGTTTGTGCAGGTACAAGGCGACTTGCGTGTAACCTCCTACTAGATTGATACCTTGGTTCTCAAAAACTGAGGGAAATACTTACGCTACTTTGCTGCATTACCCTTTCCTCTTCAAGGGAAAACCAACGCATGCTCAAGAGGTAGCAAAGGCCCTGGCCAAAGAACTCCTTGATGAGAAGCAACTGCTCGAGAGCGCTGCCGCCAACTACAATGACTATGTGAAAGGCGTGGGGATCTAGACTGAGCGCCTCGTCGACGTGGCGGAGAGGCTCACCACGCAGCTGTCCACCATGGGCATGCCGAGCTTCAGGTTCTCCCACGATGAGAGGATAACTAAGAGCTCCAGGGTGACCATGTTCTTTGAGGCCGTCCTTGATGCCCTGAAGCTACCCCACGACAGCCGAGCGACCCAATTGGCTAAGGAAACCTGCAAGCTTTGCCGGGGTGTCCTCCTCAAGGTGCTCACCAAGATTGTGTTCAGGAACCCTGGCCTCAACCTCACCAATGTGCTAGATAGCTTGCCGGAGGATGCAGATCGCAAGGCGCTTGAAGAGTTTATCTTCCTTGTTCGATCCCTATTTGCATGGCACACACCCTACGCGTTATTGGGAAAAGCTTGCCGGTGCTTGCACCCTTGCTGCGAGCGCTTTGAGGACGGATCATTAGCGGCCTGCTGGGGGTGCCGCTGCCGGCAAGGCACCTTGCCGCTCTTGGCGCAACCACTTGAACCGTTGAGCGGACTCGAAACAGAGCAAGGGCGCAACCAATCCCGACAAAGTTCCTTCGCGTGCAGGTTTTCCATACAAAGAACCGAAACCATTCGAGGGAAACAACCTTACATTTAAAAGAAAATTCACTCGAGGTTTCGTGACTTAGCTTTCGCCGCTGTGTTCTTTTCCGCAAGCCGTCACTTCGGACGTCGCCTGTTGGTGCCCACACTGTCTATCCTCCCAGTAAACTTGTGTGCTAAGGAGCCTTCTGTCCTATGAGAAAAAGAAAGAAGAGAAAATAGGGGAACCTTGGCGGTTCGCCAGTACTTGCTGGAAGCAAACGTAGTATGATATCCTGGACAAGCATGCATATATATATAAACATGGAAACCAACACGAAATGTACATACTGAAGCTTATTCAACTACGCACAGGGTCTGCGCCTGGCTCTGTATGTAGGGTTATATGCCTTGCCAGCAAGGCTAGTACAAAAGGGGGTTGCCGGGGTTCCTGGCAGCCACGCCTCATGGGTAAAACTTGCGAAGATGTTCGATATTCCAGGAGTTGCTCACTGGAATGCCATCTTTGGTCTCCAGGCGGACTGCGCCGGGCCTGGTGACTCGTATTGCCCGATAAGGGCCTACCCACTTTGGCGTCAACTTGTTGGAGTTCTTGGCCGACTGAAAGCGCCAAAGAACAAGGTTGCCTTCCTCAAGGCTTCGGGCGTGAACCTTGCGGCTATGGTAGCGGCGCAAGGCTTGCTGGTAGCGTGCAGCACGCACAACAGCCTAAAGACGATCCTCCTCAAGGAGCATAGCATCATCTTGCTGCAACTGCTCTTGCTCTAGCTCATCATAAGTGAGCACTCGAGGTGATCCGTATATGAGTTCTGTGGGGAGAACTTCTTCTGCCCCGTACACGAGGGAGAAGGGCGTCTAGCCGGTGGCTTGATTCTGTGTCGTCCTGATTGACCAAAGAACTGCCGACAACTCATCAATCCAGCGTCTTCCACACTTGTGCAGCCTATCAAAAGTTCTTGTTTTGAGGCCCAGCATTTTCCCTTTCGGCCTGGCCGTTGCTTCGTGGATGTGTAACAGAGGCAAAACAGACTTTGCTGCCGAGATCCTGAATGTACTGCATGAAGGTGTGGCTTGTGAATTGCGTGCCGTTGTCGGTGGTGACTCTATTTGGTACAGCAAAACGGCAAACCAGTCCCTTGAAGAAATTGACGGCTGATTGCGCGGTCACCTTTCTCACTGCTTCCACTTCTGGCCACTTTGTGAACTTTGTCTATCGCGACGTACAAGTACTCAAAGCCCCCGACAGCACGGGGAAAGGGGCCCAGTATGTCAAGCCCCCAGACCGAAAATGGCCAGGAAAGAGGGATCGTGTGAAGAGCTTGAGCTGGCTGATGGAGTTTCTTTGAATGGAACTGGCACGCTTCACACTTGGTTACTAGTGCAGTTGCATCCTGGAGAGCAGTGGGCCAAAAGAAACCTTGCCGGAACTCTTTGCCAACGAGAGCTCTTGATCCTATGTGAGAGCCACATAGGCCTCCATGTATCTCTGCCAACAGCTCCAGTCCGTCCTCGCGAGGAATGCACTTCAAGTACACGTTGTTCGGTCTTTTCCTGTATAGGACATCGTCCACAAACTGGTACATGCTGGACCGACGGGCTACTTTCTCTGCTTCTTCCTTTTCCTCAGGGAGTTCCCCTGTTTGGAGGAAACGGACGGTGTGTTGTGCCCACGCCAGAGCCTGAGGCTCGACGGCATGGACTAAAGGCATGTCCTCCGCCATGGGAGCAGTTGTCTCTACGGCAAGGGCTTGAGGCTCTGCCGGAGCCTATCGCTCACCGGCAAGCTTGGCGTCCCCGGCAACATCCTTGCTGGCAGCTCCTGTGAGCTCAGCGGGAAAGTACTTGTCGGGCCTGACTTCCTTTGCTTATTCTGCCCTGTCGATGGTTCAATGGATGGTTGAGTTAATTGGAGCACAAAGGTCCCTGGTTCCACAGGTAACTTGAGCGCAGCACATTTTGACAGGTCGTCAGCAATGTTGTTCTCTACTCGAGGAACATGCTCTGCTTGTAGACCGTCGACATGCTCTTCCAACGTCCTCACTTCATCTACATAAGCTTCCATTAACGGGCTCTGATAATCCTTGTTCACTTGCTTCACTACGAGTTGCGAATCTCCACAGACGATCAACTTTCTGATTCCAAGGTTTGTCGCGATCCTGAGACCGGCAAGCAGTCCCTCATACTCTGCAGTGTTGTTTGTTGATCTCTCCCAGGGAAAGTGCATTTGGACCACCTACTTGAGGTGCTCTCCGATGGGCGCGACAAGCAACACATCAGCACCGGCGCCTTGCAACGAGAAAGCCCCGTCAAAGTGCATAATCCAGTCGCGGCTCGTTTCCTTGCCGGGGAGAGTGGTCTCTTGAATTTGTTCGTCAGGCATTGAGGTCCATTCTGCAATGAACTCTGCCAGGGCTCTGCTCTGGATTTTCGAAGTGCTTTCAAACCTGAGACCAAAGCTCGACAGTTCCAACGCCTACTCCACAATCCTTCCAGTTGCATCTGGGTTGTGCAAGATGCGTTGCAACGGGAAGCGAGTGATGACGGTGATCTCATGTGCTTGAAAATAATGACGCAGCTTCCTCGAGGCCATAAGGAGGCCGAAGAGCAACTTATGCACACCAGAGTATCTTGACCTAGCCCCCTGCAAGAGGGAGCTGACAAAATAAACCGGGTGCTGCATCATTTTCTTCTTCTGTATTACTTTGTTTGCTTGTGCAGATCCTGCCTTGCCAGCACCAGACTCTGCCCTGCCGGGACCAGACTCTGCCGGGGATCCCGCCTTGCCGCCACTAGACCCTGCCAGGGAGAGCTCTGGCTCGCCATCCGACGGTCTCGCCACTGCTACTGCTTCTTCATCAACTTCCCTCTGCGCCACTAGCGCAACACTGACCACTTGATTCGTTACCGCTAAATATTGCAGCAACGTTCTTGCGGTTTAGGCGCGACTAGTATTGGCATAGAGGAGAGGTACCTCTTCAAATCTTGCAGCGCTGCCTCGGCCTCCGGAGTCCATTTCATTGGTCCTGCCTTTTTCAAAATCTTGAAAAAGGGGAGGGCGCGCTCAGCAGATTTGGAGATGAACCTACTCAAAGCAGCAACGCAGCCAGCAAGCCGACGCACATCTTTGACTTGTCTTGGTGCTTCAATCTGCTCAATCGCCTTGATCTTGTCGGGATTTGCTTCGATCCCACGCTGAGACACAAAGAACCCGAGAAGTTTGCCGGATGGGACACCGAACACACACTTCTCGGGGTTGAGCTTGAGGTTGATCTTGCGCAAATTTGCAAATGTTTCTTGCAAATCTTGCACGAGTGTCGCCTTGTCCTTGGTTTTGACCACTATGTCATCCTTGTAAGCTTCCATATTTCTATGGAGCTGGGGCTCAAAACCAATCTGAGCTCTTGCAAATGTCGAACCAGCGCTTTTCAACCCGAAAGGCATTCGTATAAAACAATACGTACCACATGGGGTGATAAACGCGGTCTTCTCTTCATCTTCCTTCGTCATGAAGATTTGGTGGTATCCTGAGTAGGCGTCAAGGAACGACAACAAGTCGCACCCGACAGTGGAGTCCATGATCTGGTCAATGGGCAGCAAAGGGAAAGGATCCTTTGGACAGGCTTTATTGATATCTATATAATCAATGCACAACCTCCATTTCCCGTTTGCCTTGCGCACCACCACCGGATTGGCCAACCATGTTGGGTGGAGCGCTCCTCTGACCAAGCCTGCCGCTTCCAACTTCCTAATCGCTTCGATGATGAACTCTTGCTGCTCCAAAGCTTGCTTCCTGACCTTCTGCTTGACGGGCCGCGCATGAGGACATACAGCAAGATGGTGCTTAATCACCTCCCTGGGAACGCCGGGGATGTCAGATGCTTGACATGCAAACACATCGACATTCGCCCACAGGAAGGCGACGAGCACACTTTCCTATTTGCTGTTGAGGGTGGAGCTTATAGTGAAAGCTCCGCCCGTGCCGTCCTCCTTGATGGGTACCTTCTTGGTCTCTGGTGGTGCTGCCTTGTATTTCTTGCTCTTGCCGGTGGAGCTCTCTTGCACGTCCTCGGGAGCTCCAGTGGCTAGAGCAAGTGCCTTGGCGGCAGGTGCCACAACTGCTTCCCGGTAGAGTTGGTCGGCACAGATGAGCGCATCTTTCTTGTCGGAACCGACAGTGATGATGCTCATCGGGCGGGGCATCTTCAGCGTGTTGTAGGCATAGTGTGACGCTGCCATAAACTTGGCCAGTGCTGGACGACCAAGGATCCCGTTATATGGCAACGGGATCTTGGCGACATAAAAAACAATCTTCTTTGTCCTGTAGTTCAGCTCACCACCAAATGTGACTGGTAGTGTGATCTTACCCTTGGGCTGGCTTCTCCCTGGATTGATCCCTTAAAACGTGCCCGTCTCTTTGAGATCTCCATCAGGGATTTGTAACCTCTTGATCACCTTGGGCGAGATCAAGTTCAGACCGGCCCCACCGTCCACTAACATTTTCGTCACCTTGAGGTTGCGAATTGTTGGTGAAACCAACAACGGAAAGCACTCGACCGCGGTTGTGCGATCAGGGTGATCCTCGGTGTTGAAGATGATAGGCGTGTTGGACCACTTCAGTGGCTTCTGGGCATTGATCGATGGCTCCATCGCATTGATCTCGCGCGCCCACTGTTTTAAGTTGTCGGTGAGAAGAATGCAACGAGGCGCCACCATCGATGCACATGGCTTCTATGGCTTTTTGAAACTCGTGCTCGCTGGACTCGTCATCCTCTTCACAGTCATCATCTCCTTCTTTCTTGTCGCGGCCCCGAGCAGGCCTCTCTTGTTGCTTTTCCTTGCCGCTGCGCCCCCCTCGGCCACCGCGCTTCTTGCCGGACCCCTCAGCACCATCCTGGCCCTTCTCTTTGTCTCTCCTTTCATACTCAGCTTTCTGCCTCTCCACAAGCTGCTCAACTTGGCAGCCTAGCAGGCGGCGCACCCGGTAACTTCCTTGCCAGGGTCGTCAACCTTGGCCTTCTTGGCGGTGCCAGGGTTGCCGGACTCCTCGACGGGAAGCACGGTCTTGCCCTTGCGCTTCCTGTTGCGCCGTCGGCCCTTCTTTGTCGGGGTGACGACGTCTTCGTCTCCACAGCCACTTCCCGCGCCGGCATCTTCGCCGGGGTACTTCCTCCCTTCTTCAGCCCGAGCACATCTGTCGGCCAAAACATAAAGCTCGGCAACATCTGGTTCATTGCCAGCTCTTCACGCATCTTGCGGTTGCGCATGTTCTGATGGAACGCACTGATGACAGCGACATGATGAACATCTAGAATGTTGTACTGCACACGGCTGAATCTCTGTATGTATTTGCGCAAGCATTCACCATCCTTCTGGGGCATGAGATGCAGATTGCTTGCCTGGCCAGGAGCCGTGTGGCCTCCAAAGGCGCCAATGAGCTTGTAGCATAGATCTGACCAAGAGGAGATGGAATCTATTGGCAGGTGCATCATCCACGACCTGACGTTGGGCTTGAGCACCAACGAGAAGTAGTTGGCAAGCACCTTGCCATCCCGAGCCCCGACAGCTTGCATCGCGATGGTGTAAACGCTCAGGAACTCGGACGGATGAGTCTTGCCGTCGTACTTCTCTGGGACCTCTGGTTTGAACGTGCGGGTAGTGGGCCACTGGAACTGCCGCAGCTCACGGGTAAAAGCTGGACAACCCTACCTCGTAAGGCAAGTCACCAGAATCCCTCGGCGCAGGCCTGTACGCAGTGGGCCGTGCACGCCTATCAGATTGATGGCGTGCTTCCCATCGCCGCTCGATGGTAGTTCGAGCGTCCTCCTTAACCCGCTCCCGAAGAACTTGACGTTGGTTGCGACGAGCTCGTGGATCGGACGATGCTGTGGATCCATCGTCACGGGCATTGACCTGCCGAGCTGGCGACCGTTGCTGGCGCGGTGGAGGGGAGTGCGCTGTGGTTGCGGCGCCTCTGGCCCTTCCTCGGTTGGCACGCGCCGGCTCGGTGGACCGACGCCGCGAAGGGCCTGCCTCCTGGTACCCATCTTTATTGGCGTGGCCAATAAGGCTCTGGATAGCAGCCCTCCACTCTTCTTGTTTCTCTGCAGCGGGAGGAAAGTCGAGGAGTAGCTGCGCTCGTGCTAACGCTTCTGCTGGCGTAGGTGGCAGCGGCAAGCATGAGGAATGGGAGGTGCTCGGAATTCTAACCATGTTAGAAGGAGCCCCCTCACGGTTCTGCGGTCGTGCGCCGTTTCCACCAGCATCATGGCGTGCATGCCGGCCCTGCGCATCTCGAGAGTGATGCTGAGGACTCTTTTCGTGCGGACGCCCGTGGTCTCCAACGTCGTGGCTTCGCTCGTCGCGCACGGCCTGGGAAGACCATGGCGCGGGTGCCGGCGGGAGTGTCTTGGAGGTCGCCGCGCCGCCCGTAGGCAGCACGGCTCCGTCCTTGGACCCAGCGGCGCGCGGCTCGTCGTCGCGGGCACGAACTATACCGCTTACCTGGCTTCGGTTGCCAAAATGTCGTGGATGCCCGTGATCCACACCTCTGCCACCATCCGCGACTACACTGTCGCCTATCCGCGCCGGCACAGGCGGATCGGCTCTAGACGAACCGATCGTTGTGATCGCCTTCTTCTTGGGAGCCATGGTGATCAAGGAAGCGACACGCTAACTGCTAGACCAGGTTTGCACAACCTTTCTGCCCCCATGCCTGGCGCGCCAAAGATGCCGGAGAAATGACACCTACGGGATCGCGTGGACCCCTTCTACGGTTTAGCAGGGAAGGAGGAATGCGCAAAGAGCAGATCTAACGATCAACAAGATGAATTTTTACCCAGGTTCGGGCCGCTGAGAAGCGTAAAACCCTAGTCCTGCTTTGAGTGTATATTCAGTGTTCTTGAGCTTCGGCTAGCTGCTATGCATGCAAACTGGGCCGAGAGGTTCAAAAGTCTGAATCCTTCTCCAGTATGCCTTGGGCCTCCTTTTATACATCAAAGGGGTCGCCACAGTGGCACACAGGAGGTGTAAGTAGCTATGTTTATCACTGACGTCCTAGGACAAACGTATTAAATGCGCTGGTTACGTGCCCCAAACTTTATCGGGGATGGCAATAGAGCCCGTCCCGTCCGTCGCCGCCTCACCCCATCTTGACACACACCCAGTCTGACGAGGCATGCAACGCCAGGCTGGCTGGCTAGCCACTGCACTGGAGCGGTGGCAGGATCTTCACAAAGATCTGCATGCCACCACACAGGTGCTTGCCAGGCTGGCAGGCCAGGCGCTGCGCTGGAGTGGTGACGGGGCGGCGGAGCCTTGCCGTGGTCTTGCAGATGTCCCCGGCAAGGGTCTTGCTGGGGCCTCGCAAACGTCCCTGGCAAGGATCTTGCTAGGAACTTCATCTTCTGGT
The DNA here is from genome assembly GCF_018294505.1 of Triticum aestivum. Lineage (NCBI taxonomy): Eukaryota > Viridiplantae > Streptophyta > Magnoliopsida > Poales > Poaceae > Triticum > Triticum aestivum. Next base: position 382,399,789 of record NC_057814.1, on the reverse strand, counting down.
CTTCACGAAGATCTGCATGCCACCTGTCTTCACAAAGATCTGCATGCCACCACGCATACGCCCCGGGGTCTTGGTCTTGACATTGTCGATGGTGTCAGAGCTCTCAACCTCAAGGGTGGTGTTCTTGTCAGTGCTTCACAAGGTGCCCCGGCAAGGATCTTGCTGGGGCTTCGCGAGCCGTCCCGGCAAGGATCTTGCCGGGGCTTCGCGAGCCGTCCTGGCAAGAATCTTGCCAGGTCCCAGCTTGTCCTTTGCTTTCTGGTTACTGGCCTGGTTGCTGTCTTGGTCGTCTTGTATTCTGTCCCCAGCTGCCCCCGTCAAGCCTTGTCGCGGGTGCGGCTACAACTGCCCGTGCACAAGTAAGGGGTACCAAAGGGCCCAAACTTCAGTACACTAACACTCAGCAGGTGCAATATCATTCATAATTTGTTTATATAAGCTATACGAAATTGCACTCACACTAGCACCCAAAATCACATAAGCCATGATAACAATGATCTCCTATTTTAACAGAAACAACAGGCATGCCAACAACAGGTCTGTGTTTATGTTTAGTATCGGGTTTAGCAATTCTAGAGCTTCATCACAGAAATAAATAACATGCCCATCTATATTATCAACCAAGAGATCTTTAACCATAGCAATACTAGGTTCAACTTTAATTTGTTCAGAGGGTGTAGGTGTTTTAGTATAACTCTTACGAACCACAGTTGAAGCTTTAGCATGATCCCTTATTCTAACAGGAAATGGTGGCTTCTCAATATAAGCAGTGGGAACAATAGGATCAATATTATAAATAATAGTTTCTTCTTCAACTTTAACAGGTTCTACTACTTTAACTTCAATTGCAGGATGATATTTAAACCACTTCTCCATAGGGAGATCAACGTGAGTAGCAAAAGATTCACAGAAAGAAGCTACTATCTCATAGTCAAGTCCGTATTTAGTGCTAAAATCACGAAAAGCATCGGTATCCATAAAAGATTTAACACAATCAAACTTAAGGTTTATACCTGACTCCTTACCTTCGTCGAGATCCCAATCTTCAGAGTTGCATTTAATTCTTTCCAATAAATCCCATTTGAATCCAATATCCTTCTTCATATAGGAACCAGTACAAGAAGTATCGAGCATGGATCAATCATTATGAGAAAGTCGAGCATAAATTTTTTGAATAATAATTTCTCTTGAGAGCTCATGATTGGGGCATGAATATAACATTGACTTAAGCCTCCCCAAGCTTGAGCGATACTTTCTCCTACATGAGGCCAAAAATTATATATATAATTCCGATCACGATGAACTAGATGCATAGGATAAAATTTCTGATGAAATTCCAATTTCAATCGGTTGTAGTTCCATGATCCAATATCATCCAATAGCCTATACCATGTAAATGCCTTTCCCTTCAAAGATAAAGGGAAGACCTTCTTCTTCACAACATCCTCGGGTATACCTGCAAGCTTAAATAATCCACAAACTTCATCCACATAGATTAGGTGCATATCGGGATGTAATGTTTCGTCTCCTGCATAAGGATTAGCTAGCAGTTTCTCTATCATACCCAAAGGAATTTCATAATAAATATATTCAGCAGGTGCAGTAGGTTGAGGAGCAACTAATTGTGGTTCCGGTCGAGGTGAAGATACCCCAAACAAACCCCACAAAGGATTATTTTCCATAGTAACAAGTGACAGTAAATTTCAGCACACTATATAAATGTTTCCTTACCAAATTCCACTTACCAAAGGCGCTTCACTCCCCGGCAACGGCGCCAGAAAAGAGTCTTGATGACCCACAAGTATAGGGAATCTATCTTAGTCCTTTTGATAAGTAAGAGTAACGAGGAGCAGAAGGAAATGACAAGTGGTTTTCAGCAAGGTATTCTCTGCAAGCACTGAAATTATCGGTAACAAATAGTTTTGTGATAAGATAATTCGTAACGGGTAACAAGTAAATAAAGTAACTAAGGTGCATCAAGGTGGCCCAATCCTTTTTATAGCAAAGGACAAGCCTGGATGTCGTTACTTTGATAATTTGATATGTGGGTGGACCGGTGCTTGGGTGCCTCCCTTCCTTGGACAAGCCTCCCACTTATGATTAACCCCTCTCGCAAGCATACGCAAATACGAAAAAAGGATTAAGGTAAATCTAACCATAGCATGAAACATATGGATCCAAATCAGCCCCTTACGAAGCAACGCATAAACTAGGGTTTAAGCTTCTGTCACTCTAGCAAGCCATCATCTACTTATTACTTCTCAATGCCTTCCCCTAGGCCCAAATAATGGTGAAGTGTCATGTAGTCGACGTTCACATAACACCACTAGAGGAAAGACAACATACATCTCATCAAAATATCGAACGAATACCAAATTCACATGATTACTTATAACAAGACGTCTCCCATGTCCTCAGGAACAAAAGTAACTACTCACAAAGCATATTCATAATCGTAATCAGAGGAGTATTAATTATCATTAAGGATCTAAACATATGATCTTCCATCGAATAAACCAACTAGCATCAACTACAAGGAGTAATCAACACTACTAGCAACCCACAGGTACCAATTTGAGGTTTTGGGACCAAGATTGAATATAAGAGATGAACTAGGGTTTGAGAGGAGATGGTGCTGGTGAAGATGTTGATGGAGATTGACCCTCCCTTGATGAGAGGATCAATGGTGATGACGATGGCGATTATTTCCCCCTCCCAGAGGGATGTTTCCCCGATAGAACAGCTCCGCCGGAGCCCTAGATTGGTTCTGCCCAGGTTCCGCCTCGAGACGGTGGCGCTTTGTCCCGAAAGCTTCTCTATGATTTTTTCCAGGGTAAAAGACACCATATAGCAGAAGATGGGCACCGGAGGCCTGCCAGGGGGCCCACAAGGTCTGGGGGCGCGCCTAGGGGGTAGGGTGCACCCTCCACCCTTGTGGCTGGCTAGTGGCCCCCCTCTGGTTCTTTCTTCGCCCAATATTTTTTATATATTCCAAAAATAAGCTCCGTGAAGTTTCAGGACTTTTGGAGTTGTACAGAATAGGTCTCTAATATTTGCTCCTTTTCCAGTCCAGAATTCCAGCTGCCGGCATTCTCCCTCTTCATGTAAACCTTGTAAAATAAGAGAGAATAGACATAAGTATTGTGATATAATGTGTAATAACAACCCATAATGCAATAAATATTGTCATAAAAGCATGATGCAAAATGGACTTATCATTCATCTATAAGAAACCAAGCAATATTTGTACTGGCGACTTATAAATCAAATAGCCAAGTGGGTGACAACCCCAATAGTAGCGGCCTTTCATGACTAAAAAATCACCATCTTAGCTTTTTAAGTCAAAATGAACTGGCGACTCAATGTCTAAAACCAGGGCGGGTTGTAACCCAAAATAGTCAACCATAACTATTATAACCCGGAACCAGGCGACTCAGATATCTCAAAACCAAAACTTGAAAACATAAAAGAATCTAAAAATCCAAACAGAAAATATGCAAATCTCAAAAATCACTAGGCCAGCTTTTAAGGCATGACCGAAAAAGTGGCTTATAAGCCTCATATTTTCTTTCAAGGCCACAATATCCGTTTGGTACTCAGGCCTCATGTTTGCTTTCAAGGCTGCAACATTCGTTTGGCACTCAGGCCTCATGATTGCTTTCAAGGCCGCAACAGCCGTTTGGCACTCAGGCCTCATGATTGCTTTCAAGGCCGCAACAGCCGTGGTTTTACCTAGCTCACTAGCCGACTCTCACATGACACAAGCCGCCGTTTTAACCTTAACGAGTTCAGGGTCTTAAAAAGATTGACCGTTAAGAGTTCAGCGGGTCACCTGGCGGAGTAGCAAGTTGCAAACAGGCAGGAAAAACCTATAAAAAGTGGCCTTCAAGCCGGTCAAGAGGGTATGAAAGCTAAACCCAGTGGTTGGAAGCCCCCAAGTGACCTTATGATCAATCAATAAACGCTCAGATACTCAGAAATGAAATGACAGAGGCCCCGTAATTCGGGGATGCCGGATTTATTATATTGATCATAAAAAGTTATATACATTGACAAAAGTATGTACAAAGATAAGAGCCGGCGGCTTAAGTGTAGTAAGGCCGAAGATGTGCAATATTCCACGGATGGTGGGTCTCCTCCTTCGACTTGCAGGAATCCTTGTGCTCACGCACATCAATGAGGTAATACAACCTGTTATTTAGGTTCTTGCTGACCACAAAGGGTCCTTCCCAATGTGGGGATAACTTGTGCATATCTGTTTGATCTTGGATCAGCCCGAGTACCAAGTCGCCTTCTTGAAACGCCCGGGTCTTAACTCTGCGGCTATGATAGCGATGCGGGTCTTGTTGATATATCACCGAACGAGCCGCCGCCAGGTCACGCTCCTCATCTAAAGCATCAAGTGTGTTTTGACGTGCTATTTCATTATCAGCTTCAACACAAGCCGCCACACGAGGCGAGTCATGACGGATATCACTTGGAAGAACCGCCTCCGCACCATAAACTATAAAGAAAGGCGTATAGCCTGTTGACCTCTTGGGGGTGGTATTGATACTCCAGAGTGCTGAAGGTAACTCCTCAACCCAACAACCCAGCGTTCGCTTCAAAGGAACCATAAGCCGGGGCTTTATGCCTCTCAAAATTTCTTGGTTAGCTCTCTCAGCTTGACCATTAGACTGCGGATGAGCCACAGAAGAGATGTCAAGATGAATATGCTCTCGTTGACAGAACTCCTTCATAGCACCCTTAGATAAATTAGTGCCATTGTCAGTAATGATACTATGAGGGTAACCAAAACGGAAGATCAACTTTTTAACAAACTGGACTGCAGTCGCCGCATCACACCTGTGCTTCAACCCACTTGGTAAATTTGTCAACTGCCACCAAGAGGTGGGTTTTCTTATCTTTAGACCGCTTGAAAGGTCCAACCATATCAAGCCCTCAGACTGCAAACGGCCAAGTAATTGGAATCATCCTCAACTCTTGAGCCGGCACATGAGCCCGTCGAGAAAACTTCTGACAACCATCACATTTACTGACGATATCCTCCACATTAGCATGAGCCGTCAACCAACAAAACCATGACAAAAAGATTTGGCTACTAAAGATTTTGAGCTGGCGTGATGACCACAATCTCCTTCATGAATCTCACGCAAGATCTCACGGCCCTCTTCGGGGGAAACACAATGCTGGAACACACCTGTTACGCTGCATCGGTGCAACTCGCCATTGACAATAGTCGTAGACTTAGACCGTCGGGTTATCTGCCTGGCGAAGGTTTCATTCTCAGGTAACTCACCCTGGGTCATGTAAGCCAAGTAGGGAAGTGTCCAATCAGGAATAGCATGGAGAGCCGCCACCAACTGCGCCCCGGGGTCAGGGATAGCAAGATCCTCCTCTGATGGTACCTTGACTGAAGCATTATGCAATACATCAAGAAACACATTAGGGGGTACCGGCTTACGCTGGGACCCTAGCTGGCTCAAGGCATCAGCCGCCTCATTTTTCCTTTGATTAAGGTGCTCCACCTGATAACCCTTGAAATGACCAGCAATATTATCAACCGCCCGGCGATAAGCCGCCATGGGTGGGTCTTTGGAATCACATGTACCTGAAACTTGCTGAGCCACAGGGTCTGAGTCGCCAAAACACCTGACTCGGCTCAAATTCATCTCTTTGGCCATGTGAAGGCCGTGGAGTAAAGCCTCATATTCAGCTGCATCGTTAGTACAAGGAAACATTAGCCTCAAAACATAGCAAAACTCTTGTCACCTCGTGGGGAAGTCAATATAACCCCAGCCTCCGAGCCATCTAGCTGTCTGGACCCATCAAAGTGAATTGTACAATACATGTTATTAGGCCTCTCCTCAGGCGTCTGCAACTCTGTCCATTCATTGATGAAATCCACCAGAGCCTGAGATTTGATAGTTGTTCTTGGCACATATTTCAGACCACGAGGTCCGAGTTCTCTTGCCCTCTTAGCAACCCGGCCTGTGGCCTCCCTGTTTTGAATGATGTCTCCTAAAGGGGCAGAACTGACCATAGTAATAGGATGACCAAGAAAATAATGCTTCAGCTTGCGACTCGCCATGAATACTCCATATACCAGTTTTTGCCAATGTGGGTATCGTTGTTTGGACTCAATCAACACCTCACTGACATAATAAGACGGCCTCTGGACTGGGTACTCCTTACCCGTCTCCTTGCGCTCCACCACAATCGCCACACTGACAACTTTACTGTTAGCCGTCACATACAGGGTCAAAGGTTCTTTCTCAACGGGAGCTGCAAGGACGGGCAGCTCAGCTAACTGCTTTTTGAGCTCCTCAAATGCCTTATCAGCAGTGTCACTCTAGACAAAATGATCTGTTTTCTTCATCATCTAGTATAAAGGAATCACCTTCTCACCCAGGCGGCTTATGAACCGGCTCAAGGCTACAATACGACCCACCAGGCACTGGACGTCATTAACACACGCGGTTTAGACAATGAAGTAATAGCCTTAATTTTCTCTGAGTTAGCTTTGATACCTCTCTCTGAGACCAGAAAACCCAAGAGCTTGCTAGTAGGTACACCAAAAACACACTTGGTCGGGTTAAGCATCATCTTATAGACCCGGAGATTGTCAAAAGTCTCCCTTAGATATCATCCAAGAGCGTCTCCTTTTTCCTGGATTTAACCACAATACCATCCACATAAGCATGCACATTACGCCCAATTTGACTGAGAGAGCAATTCTGAACACAGCGTTGATAAGTCGCCTGGGCACTCTTGAGCCCAAAAGGCATAGAGACATAGCAGAAAGCTCCAAAAGGTGTAATGAAAGTCGTCTTCTCCTGGTATTTAACTGCCATTTTGATCTGATGATAACCAGAATAGGCGTCAAGGAAACATAAGCTCTCACAACCCGCAGTAGCATCAATAATCTGGTCAATGTGAGGGAGAGCAAATGGATCAGCTGGACAAGCCTTGTTAAGATCAGTGTAATCAACACACATATGTCAGGTGCCATTTTTCTTAAGTACCAACACCGGGTTAGCCAACCACTCAGGGTGAAAGACTTCAATGATGAACCCAGTTGCCAAGAGCCGAGCCACCTCTTCTCCAATAGCCTTATGCCGCTCTCCATTGAAACGACGAAGAAACTGCTTCACTAGCTTAAATTTAGTATCCACATTAAGAGTGTGCTCAGCGAATTCTCTCGGTACACCCGGCATGTCAGAAGGTTTCCATGCAAAGATGTCCCGATTCACATGGATGAACTCAATGAGCGTGCTTTCCTATTTAGGATCCATATTAGCCCCTATTGTGAACTGCTGAGATGAGTCACCAGGGACAAAGTCAACCTGCTTAGTATCATCAGCCGACTTCAACTTCAACAGAGGGTCTTTCTCCATGGTGGGCTGCTTCAAAGGGGTCATATCAGCCGGGTCAACACTATCCTTATAAAATTTAAGCTCCTTAGTAGCACAAGCTGATTCAGCATAGGCAACATCTCCTTCTTCACATTACAATGCAATTCTTCGATCACCGTGGATTGTAATCGTGCCCTTACACCCTGGCATTTTAAGCTGCAAATAAACATAACAAGGCCATGCCATAAACTTGGCGTAAGCCGGTCGTCCAAACAAGTCATGACAAGGGCTCTTGTTTTAACCACTTAAAACCATAACGTCTCTGCTCTGTAATCATAGTCATCGCCAAAAGCCACTTCCAAGGCAATCTTCCCCACTGGGTATGCTGATTTACCAGGGACCACACCATGAAAAACTGTAGAGGACGACTTAAGCTCCTTATCAGTTAAATTCATCCGGCGAAAAGTATCATAATAAAGGATATTGATACTACTGCCACCGTCCATGAGCACTTTAGTGAATTTATAACCCCCAACCTGGGAGGCTACCAGCAACGCTAGTTGACCCGGATTGTCAACCCGGGGCGGGTGATCCTCTCGACTCCATGTGATTGGCTGCTCTGACCATCGCAAGTATTGAGGTACCGCTGGCTCAATTGCACTGACCGCACGCTTATGAACCTTCTGATCTCTCTTGCAAAGACTTGTGGTGAAAACGTGATACTGGCCACCGTTAAGCTGCTTTGGATTACTCTGGTATCCTGACTGATGCTGCTGGTTACCCTGATGAGACTGTTGGTTATGACTACCCTGATTGCCCTATCCTTGATACCCAGAATTTGAGCCGCCGCCACCAAAGCCAGGCCCTTGAGAGCCGGATCCTGACCCGCCTGGCAGCCCATTATTATTGCCGTCACCTGGATTATAATTCTGGTACTCTCACATTATGAAGCAATCCTTCCATGCATGAGTTGACGGCTGACCAGGTAGACTATGCTTTGGGCAAGGGTCATTAAGCATTGCCTCAAGGTTAAATTTTGGTCCTCCAAATTGCGGCTTACCCTTACGAGCTGATTTTTATATCCAGTGTTGGTGTTAGCTACCAGATCTGACCCACCATCGGGTTGTTTGCGCTTACCAGCGTTACCCTGGTTGTGACCATTATGCCGTGTCACGTTCTACTGCTGACCCTTACCATTACCACTCTTCTTTCCCTTGTTGGACTTCTCATCATCGGATCCAGGGTCCTTGGTATTATAAGAGTTGGCATACTTAATGAGAGCCTCCATGAGCTCCCCCATGTCACTACAGTGATACTTAAGCCGCCCCAGCTTCTGCGTGAGGGGGGGTAAAGTGACAATTCTTCTCCAGAATCAGAACAGCAGAGCCTGCCGCAATGCTATCCGATGAGTGGATAATTGCTGAGACCTGGCGAACCCAATGGTGGGCCGACTCATCCTCCCGCTACACGCAGTTGTCCAGGTCAATAATCGACAGAGGCTGCTTACACATTCCCTTAAAGTTCTGAATGAAACACGCCTTCAAATCAGCCCATGAATTGTGGTATTGGCGGGTAATCCTTTCAACCAGGTACAAGCCGGTCCATCCAACATCATGGTGAAGTACTTGGCACACACAACATTATTAACATCCAGCATCTCCATAGCTAGTTCATAGCTTTCAATCCAAGCCTCGGGTGGAAGATCAGCCGTGTAATTAGGCACCTTTCGGGGACCCTTAAAATCTTTGGGCAGACGTTCATTGCGTAGAGCCGGTACTAGACACGGCACACCAACCGTCCTAGAAATCGTCCCAGCCTCAACATACGCCGAAGGGTTTACTAGAAACTGCTGAGGAGCCCCTAGTTTAGCCGCCAATGCCGCCTCACGACGGGCTCTAGCCTGATCCACCAGGGCCTGAGCATCATTCACCCTATGATCATCTCGGGGCGGGTTAAGTCCGCGGGGCGGGTCATCATGACGAGGTAGGTGATAATGTCGTTCACTACTGGAAACCGCTAGCGACTCAATACGACAGCTATAGATTGGACTTGGCAGAGAGTTGAATGAACACACTCATGACTGTATGAGTAGGCCGCCTGTTGTGCCACAGCCGTCTAAAGAAGCTCTACCGCGTTCCGGGTCTCTATCGCCGCTGGAGATTCGCCTTCGATCGGGATAGCCGCCAGACGTGTAGCCGCGGCTATCATGTTATCCACCGTGTTAGAATAATGGCCAGAGGGTGTTGGAACCCGCTGGGGAGGGGTCAGATCCCTACGGGGCGGGTCTGGCATATGAGGCTGAGCCGCTGCTCCGGTTCTTTACGCCTCAGCAGCACGAGTTACATCAGGCGGGTTACTCGTTCCTGCCCCGGGTGTGTTAAAAAGATTCCTTCCCTCAAACTGTGAAGGTAGGCGGCTCTGATGTCTCCTTCGAAGAAAAACATTGGACGTGTTCTGATTTAGACTTAGACAAAAAGCTTATACTCTTATCCGCTGTGACTCGGCTTCCAACGAAGCCCACTCTGTTGCCATCCTGACGTTCTCTGCATTAAGATCCTCTTGGGCCTTGGCCACCTTGTCTCGCACCTTCGCAACCTCTACATTATGTTGCGCTTGATTCGTCGGAGTTGCCTCTGCAGCTAATTGATACGTCTCCAACGTATCTATAATTTTTGATTGCTCCATGCTATAATATATTCTGTTTTGGACATTATTGGGCTTTATTATACACTTTTATATTATTTTTGGGACTAACCTATTAACCGGAGGCCCAGCCCAGAATTGCTGTTTTTTGCCTATTTCAGAGTTTCGCAGAAAAAGAATATCAAACGGAGTCCAAACGGAATGAAACCTTCGGGAACGTGATTTTCGGAACGAACATGATCTAGAGGACTTGGACCCTACGTCAAGACATCAACCAGGAAGCCACGAGGTAGGGGCCCCGCCTACCCCCCAGGCGCGCCCTCCACCCTCGTGGGCCCCACGTTGCTCCACCGACGTACTCCTTCCTCCTATATATACCTACGTACCCCCAAACTACCAGATATGGAGCCAAAAACCTAATTCCACCGCCGCAACCTTCTGTACCCGTGAGATCCCATCTTGGGGCCTGTTCCGGAGCTCCGCCGGAGGGGGCATCGATCACGGAGGGCTTCTACATCAACACCATAGCCTCTCCGATGAAGTGTGAGTAGTTTACCTCAGACCTTCGGGTCCATAGTTATTAGCTAGATGGCTTCTTCTCTCTTTTTGGATCTCAATACAATGTTCTCCCCCTCTCTCGTGGAGATCTATTCGATGTAATCTTCTTTTGCGGTGTGTTTGTTGAGACCGATGAATTGCGGGTTTATGATCAAGTTTATCTATGAACAATAGTTGAATCTTCTGAATTCTTTTATGTATGATTGGTTATCTTTGCAAGTCTCTTCGAATTATCAGTTTGGTTTGGCCTACTAGATTGATCTTTCTTGCAATGGGAGAAGTGCTTAGCTTTGGGTTCAATCTTGCGGTGTCCTTTCCCAGTGACAGTAGGGGCAGCAGGGCACGTATTGTATTGTTGCCATCGAGGATATATCATATTGCATGAATTTATCCCTCTACATCATGTCATCTTGCTTAAAGCGTTACTCTGTTCTTATGAACTTAATACTCTAGATGCATGCTGGATAGCGGTCGATGTGTGGAGTAATAGTAGTAGATGCAGGCAGGAGTCGGTCTACTTGTCTCGGACGTGATGCCTATATACATGATCATACCTAGATATTCTTATAACTATGCTCAATTCTGTCAATTGCTCAAAAGTAATTTGTTCACCCACCGTAAATACTTATGCTCTTGAGAGAAGCCACTAGTGAAACCTATGGCCCCCGGGTCTATTTTCCATCATATTAATCTCCCGACAACAAGCTATTTCTGGCGCTGTTTTTATTTTGTTTACTTTACTTTGCATCTTTATCATAAAAATACCAAAAATATTATCTTATCATATCTATCAGATCTCACTCTCGTAAGTGACCGTGTAGGGATTGACAACCCCTTATCGCGTTGGTTGCGAGGATTTATTTGTTTGTGTAGGTGCGAGGGCCTCGTGCGTGGCCTCCTACTGGATTGATACCTTGGTTCTCAAAAACTGAGGGAAATACTTACGCTACTTTGCTGCATCACCCTTTCCTCTTCAAGGGAAAACCAACGCAGTGCTCAAGAGGTAGCAAGAAGGATTTCTCGCGCCATTGCCGGGGAGGCTTACACGAAGTCAAGTAAAGATTTGACTCCCGACAACGAGCCATTTCTGGCGCCGTTGCCGGGGAGTCTACGCAAAAGTCAACATACCAAGTACCTATCACAAACCCTTATCTCCCGCATTACATTATTTGCCATTTGCCTCTCGTTTTCCTCTCCCCCACTCCACCCTTGCCGTTTTATTCGTCCTCTCTTTTTCGTTCGCCTTCTTCCCGTATATATCTTTGTTTGTGTTTCCTTGTGCCTTCTATATGCTTGCATCTTCGCTTGCTGAAAATCTATTGATATGGATCCACTTAAAGTGTTCTACTTGGATCATCTTCGATCCTTATGCGCTCGTGCTGAAACCCCAACTAGCCTAGTTGATGGGAAATCTTTAGATGAGCATGCTCATTTTGTGCGTCATCGTTTGTCTGAAAAAGGGAAGCTCTTATGGTATCATATAAATAGTTTGCTATGTTATGCTTGGAATCTTTGTGAAATTTGTGATTTTACTTGTTGCTCTAAGAACCCTAAAAAACACCTTCCCTACCTATGTGAGTTCAATGATAATGAAATCTTATCTTCTTATGCAAAGGGTGTTTATAGCTACTATGATATCGAACAAATTGAAGAATTTGTCATTTTTAAGGGTGCTCATGAAGTTGCTACTTTGATTGAAAAGTATGATTTTACTCTCAACAAATCTGAAAATTCCGTCATACTTAAATATTGCAATGAAAACTTTGCTCATAATGTCTATGTACAAGAATTTATTGAAAGAATGACCATTGCTTTGGAAGAAAATAATTATATGCATGAATCTATAGATAATGATGATTCCGATGATTTGGTTGAAATATCTCTTGATGAACATGATGCTTGCTATTCTTGTGGCCATGATGCCACTATTTATGAAGATCAATTTGCTATAGTTCCTTATGTTAATCATGAGATTGTTGCTATTGCACCCATACTTGATAGTTCCTTCGATGAAAAGCATGATTGCAATGATTTTGCTATAAATTCTCTTGATGTCAATTGTGCTAATAATATGCAAAACCCTAAGCTTGGGGATGCTAGTTTTGCTTTGTCCACTATTTGTTGCAACGATCGTGATTGGGGTGATTTTTCTTATGATCTTGAAAATTTATTTAATCCCCATGATGAATATGAGATTGATAATATTGTTTGCAATAATATTGAAAGTGGGTTTGGAAGAGTGTCAACTTTAGATCCCACATATTTGGAGAATATTCAATCTTATGAAATTTTTGATAAAAGTGGGTTTGGAGAGGTCATGACTTTAGTTAATGTTAATCCCACTATTTCGGAAGAGTGTCAACTTTGCATGCATGTGGATCGTGTTGAAAATATTTTATATGATAGCTATATTGTTGAATTTTCTTATGATCCTACATGTAATTATTATGAGAGAGGAAAATATGGTTGTAGAAATTTTCATGTTGCTAAATTACCTCTCATTATGTTGAGATTGCTATTGCTTCTTTCCGGTTCCTTGCATATGCTAGTTTTTGCTTGCCTTGATAATTTGTTTGCCTATAAGATGCCTATGCATAGGAAGTATGTTAGACTTAGATGTGTTTGTCACATGTTTTATGATGCTCTTTTTGTGCCTCAATTCTTGTCTTTCTTGTGAGCATCATTGAAATCTCAATGCCTAGCTAGGGGCGTTAAACGATAGCGCTTGTTGGGAGGCAACCCAATTTTTTTTAGTTTTTTGATTTTTGCTTCTGTTTAGGAATAAATATTTGATCTAGCCTCTGGTTATATGTGTTTTTATGTTTTAATTTGTGTTTGTGCCAAGTTTAACCTATAGGATCTTCTTGGATGATAGTTATTTGATCTTGCTGAAAATTGCAGAAACTTTCTGTTCACGAAAATAATTGTTAAAAATCACCAGAACGTGATAAAATATTGATTCCAATTGCTGCTGATCAATAAACAAATTTTCTAGGTCTTCCTATTTTTGTTGAAGTTTTGGAGTTCCAGAAGTTTGCTTTAGTTACAGATTACTACAGATTGTTCTGTTTTTGACAGATTCTGTTTTTCGTGTGTTGTTTGCTTATTTTGATGAATCTATGGCTAGTAAAATAGTTTATAAACCATAGAGAAGTTGGAATACAGTAGGTTTAACACCAATATAAATAAATAATGAGTTCATTACAGTACCTTGAAGTGGTGTTTTGTTTTCTTTCGCTAACGGAGCTCACGAGATTTTCTGTTAAGTTTTGTGTTGTGAAGTTTTCAAGTTTTGGGTAAAAGATTTGATGGATTATGGAACAAGGAGTGGCAAGAGCCTAAGCTTGGGGATGCCCATGGCACCCCAAGATAATATAAGGACACCAAAAAGCCAAAGCTTGGGGATGCCCCGGAAGGCTTCCCCTCTTTTGTCTACTTCCATCGGTAACTTACTTGGAGCTATATTTTTATTCACCACATGATATGTGTTTTGCTTGGAGCGTCTTGTATGATTTGAGTCTTTGTTTTTTAGTTTACCACAATCATCTTTGCTGTACACACCTTTTGAGAGAGACACACATGATTCGGAAATTATTAGAATACTCTATGTGCTTCACTTATATCTTTTGAGTTATATAGTTTTTGCTCTAGTACTTCACTTATATCTTTTAGAGCACGGTGGTGGTTTTGTTTTAGAGAAACTATTGATCTCTCATGCTTCACTTAGATTATTTTGAGAGTCTTAAATAGCATGGTAATTTGCTTAAATAATCCTAATATGCTAGGTATTCAAGACTAGTAAAAACTTTCTTATGAGTGCATTGAATACTAAGAGAAGTTTGATGCTTGATGATTGTTTTCAGACATGGAGGTAGTGATATCAAAGTTGTGCTAGTTGAGTAGTTGTGAATTTGAGAAATACTTGTGTTGAAGTTTGCAAGTCCCGTAGCATGCACGTATGGTATACGTTATATAACAAATTTGAAACATGAGGTGTTCTTTGAGTGTCCTCCTTATGAGTGGCGGTCGGGGACGAGCGATGGTCTTTTCCTACCAATCTATCCCCCTAGGAGCATGCACGTAGTGCTTGGTTTTTGATGACTTGTAGATTTTTGCAATAAGTATGTGAGTTCTTTATGACTAATGTTGAGTCCATGGATTATACGCACTCTCACCTTTCCATCATTGCTAGCCTCTTCGCTACCGTGCATTGCCCTTTCTCACATTGAGAGTTGGTGCAAACTTCGCCGGTGCATCCAAACCCTGTGATATGATACGCTCTTTCACACATAAACCTCCTTATATCTTCCTCAAAACAGCCACCATACCTACCTATTATGGCATTTCCATAGCCATTCCGAGATATATTGCCATGCAACTTTCCACCGTTCCGTTTATCATGACACGTTCATCATTGTCATATTGCTTTGCATGATCATGTAGTTGACATAGTATTTGTGGCAAATCCACTGTTCGTAATTCTTTCATACATGTCACTCTTGGTTCATTGCATATCCCGGTACACCACCGGAGGCATTCATATAGAGTCATACTTTGTTCTAGTATCGAGTTGTAATCATTTTGTTGTAAATAAATAGAAGTGTGATGATCATCATTTTCTAGAGCATTGTACCTAGTGAAAAAAAAGAAAGGCCATAAAAAAAAGAAGGCCCAAAAAAATGAGAGAAAAAGAGAGAAGGGACAATGTTACTATCCTTTTACCACACTTGTGCTTCAAAGTAGCACCATGATCTTCATGATAGAGAGTCTCTTTTTTTGTCACTTTCATATACTAGTGGGAACTTTTCATTATAGAACTTGGCTTGTATATTCCAACAATGGGCCTCCTCAAGTGCCCTAGGTCTTCGTGAGCAAGCAAGTTGGATGCACACCCACTTAGTTTCTTATGTTGAGCTTTCATATATTTATAGCTCTAGTGCATCCGTTGCATGGCAATCCCTACTCCTTGCATTAACATCAATCGATGGGCATCTCCATAGCTCATTGATTAGCCTCGTTGATGTGAGACTTTCTCCTTTTTTGTCTTCTCCACATAACCCCCATCATTATACTCTATTCGGGGTTGTGCATGATGAGAGCATTCTTGTGTGACGAAAATGGAGAATGACTAAACTATATGTTTTGTAGGGATGAACTTTCTTTGGCCATGTTATTTTGAGAAAACATAATTGCTTAGTTAGTATGCTTGAAATATTATTGTTTTTATGTCAATATTGAACTTTTATCTTGAATCTTTCGGATCTGAATATTCATACCACAATTAAGAAGAATTACATTGAAACTATGCCAAGTAGCATTCCACATCAAAAATTCTGTTTTTATCATTTACCTCCTCGAGGACGAGCAGGAATTAAGCTTGGGGATGTTTGATACGTCTCCAACGTATCTATAATTTTTGATTGCTCCATGCTATAATATATTCTGTTTTGGACATTATTGGGTTTTATTATAAACTTTTATATTATTTTTGGGACCAAC
This sequence comes from Triticum aestivum, assembly GCF_018294505.1. Classification (NCBI taxonomy): domain Eukaryota; kingdom Viridiplantae; phylum Streptophyta; class Magnoliopsida; order Poales; family Poaceae; genus Triticum; species Triticum aestivum. Next base: position 382,383,734 of record NC_057814.1, on the reverse strand, counting down.
CTATTAACCGGAGGCCCAGCCCAGAATTGTTGTTTTTTGCCTATTTCGGAGTTTCGCAAAAAAAGAATATCAAACAGAGTCCAAACGGAATGAAACCTTCGGGAACGCGATCCAGAGGACTTGGACCCTACGTCAAGACATCAACCAGGAATCCACGAGGTAGGGGGCGCGCCTACCCCCCCCCCCCCAGGCGCGCCCTCCACCCTCATGGGCCCCACGTTGCTCCACCGACGTACTCGTTCCTCCTATATATACCTACGTACCCCCAAACTACCAGATACGGAGCCAAAAACCTAATTCCACCGCCGCAACATTCTGTACCCGTGAGATCCCATCTTGGGGCCTGTTCCGGAGCTCCTCCTGAGGGGGCATCGATCACGGAGGGCTTCTACATCAACACCATAGCCTCTCCGATGAAGTGTGAGTAGTTTACCTCAGACCTTTGGGTCCATAGTTATTAGCTAGATGGCTTCTTCTCTCTTTTTGGATCTCAATACAATGTTCTCCCCCTCTCTCGTGGAGATCTATTCGATGTAATCTTCTTTTGCGGTGTGTTTGTTGAGACCGATGAATTGTGGGTTGATGATCAAGTTTATCTATGAACAATAGTTGAATCTTCTGAATTCTTTTATGTATGATTGGTTATCTTTGCAAGTCTCTTCGAATTATCAGTTTGGTTTGGCCTACTAGATTGATCTTTCTTGCAATGGGAGAAGTGCTTAGCTTTGGGTTCAATCTTGCGGTGTCCTTTCCCAATGACAGTAGGGGCAGCAAGGCACGTATTGTATTGTTGCCATCGAGGATAACAAGATGGGGTTTATATCATATTGCATGAATTTATCCCTCTACATCTTATCATCTTGCTTAAAGCGTTCCTCTGTTCTTATGAACTTAATACTCTAGATGCATGCTGGATAGTGGTCGATGTGTGGAGTAATAGTAGTAGATGCAGGCAGGAGTCGGTCTACTTGTCTCGGACGTGATGCCTATATACATGATCGTACCTAGGTATTCTCATAACTATGCTCAATTCTGTCAATTGCTCAACAGTAATTTGTTCACCCACCGTAAATACTTATTCTCTTGAGAGAAGCCACTTGTGAAACCTATGGCCCCCGGGTCTATTTTCCATCATATTAATCTCCCGACAACAAGCTATTTCTGGCGCCGTTTTTATTTTGTTTACTTTACTTTGCATCTTTATCATAAAAATACCAAAAATATTATCTTATCATATCTATCAGATCTCACTCTCGTAAGTGACCGTGTAGGGATTGACAACCCCTTATCACGTTGGTTGCGAGGATTTATTTGTTTGTGTAGGTGCGAGGGACTCGTGTGTGGCCTCCTACTGGATTGATACCTTGGTTCTCAAAAACTGAGGGAAATACTTACGCTACTTTGCTGCATCACCCTTTCCTCTTCAAGGGAAAACCAACGCAGTGCTCAAGAGGTAGCACTAACAGAGTCGCCAAAGCATCCAAGAGGCCAGATAAGACTTTAGCCGGCGGCCGTACTGAGCCGCTCGCCCCAGTCGCAACAGCAGTTGAGCCGGATGTCATTGAGGGAGTCCTGGATTAGGGGGTCCCCGGGCGTCCGGGCTATGTGACATGGGCCGGACCGGTGTGCCGTGAAGATACAATATAGAGGACTTTTTCCCCGTGTCCGGATGGGACTCTCCTTTGCGTGGATGGCAAGCTTGGCATTCGGATACGAAGATTCCTTTCTCTGTAAACCGACTCTGTACAACCCTAGGCCCCTCCGGTGTCTATATAAACCGGAGGGTTTAGTCCGTAGAGGCAATCATAATCATACAGGCTAGACATCTAGGGTTTAGCCATTACGATTGAGGTAGATCAACTCTTGTAACCCCTATACTCATCAAAGTCAATCAAGCAAGAAATAGGGTATTACCTCCATTAAGAGGGCCCAAACCTGGGTAAACATCATGTCCCCTGCCTCCTGTTACCTTCGATCCTCAGACGCACAGTTTGGGATCCCCTACCCGAGATCTGCCAGTTTTGACACCGACATTGGTGCTTTCATTGAGAGTTCCACTGTGCCGTTGTTAGAAGGGTCGATGGCTCAATCGATCGTCTACAACAAGGCCACCTTGAAGGAGACTTTTCTCCCCGGCCAAATTTTCGTATTCGGCGGCTTCGCACTGCGGGCCAACTCGATTGGCCACCTGGAGCAGATCGACAGCTATGCCCCGGGTCATCAAATTAGTTTTGGAAATCTGAACTACGTCGCCGATATCCGAGGAGACTTGATCTTCGAGGGGTTCGCGACGCCGACCACCACTCCGGCCTTAGATCCAGAGCAAACTGCTGGGTCCGAAGATGGGAGTACGGGTCCCACCGGACTCTCCACAATTACGGAGCTCACTACCTCAGATCCAGATAGGACAGTGTCATCGGCAGGCCTGGAGCCTAGCCAGACTCCCCTCATCACTGAAGGGCCGGACTCGTTCCCAGATCCTAATTCCGGACTCTCGAGGACTGCGGCAAGCGGGCGCGACTCGAAGGACTTTTCCTCACCTAGCGCCAAAAGCTCTTATCTCCCCGTCCAACCCTCACCTTTAAGCGAGGCCCTGGACCTAATGCGATCCCACACTATTGCAGACGAATCACTGCCGAACTACGCCCAGCCCATGCTAGGGGCTGAAAGTGGGAATTTTACGTCCCACCCACCACCCACTTCATAGCCACTATCGAGGATCTAACCGACATGCTCGATTACTCCTCCGAAGACATCGACTGTATGGACGACGATGCCGGAGATGAGCAAGGCCAAAACCCGCTGTTCACCGGACGCTGGACGGCCACTTCCTCATACGACGTGTACATGGTGGACACACCCAAGGAAGACGACGGCGATGATGAGAAGGATCCAGTCGAGGACGAACCTCCTGAGATACCACCAAAGCGTCAACGTCAGTGGTGCCGCTCTAAATCGCATCGCGAAAAAGATAGAAACGCCTGCACTGGAGACAATAATACTCCGGAGAACGCCGAAGACCAAGAAGCCCCCGCCGAACCAGCATCCGAACAGGATGATTGGCAGGAAGGGCAAGTTAACCCTGATGAACCGGTAGGGAACGAGGACTCGGAGGATAGCAACTATCTACCAGTCTCCGAAGACGATCTGAGCCTCGGCGACGAAGATTTCATCTTGCCAGAGGAACCCCTCGAACAAGAACGCTTTAAGCGCCAGCTAATTGCAACTGTGAGAAGCCTCAAAAAGAAGCGGCAGCAGCTCCAATCCGAAAAGGATACGCTCAACGACAGATGGACTAAAGTGCTGGCAACCGAAGAATACGGCCTTGAACGCCCAACAAAGAGCTACCAAAAGCGCAAGCTGCTACCCCAATTCGACGATGAGGCCCTGGAGCCCATACCGCCAACGCGTGATGCTGCTGACAGACCTGACCGACCATCACGTGGCCAGGACAAAGTGGCAACTCAAGCCGAACACCAGCCCACACCACCTCGCCGTAGAGGCAGAGAAGCAGCGGCTCCAGGATACACCTATGACCTCCAACAGGACCTGGAAAATAGAGCCGGACAGACTAGATCAATCTACGGATCACGGGGGCGTGCCCCAGCGTGAGAAGACGACTATCAGGCCTGGTGCGACAAGCATAACTACACCCGGGCCGAAAACCGCATACGGACTTCATCCGAACTGCGCTGTGACATGGCCTGATACAGAGGCGCCGCACACCCCCTATGCTTCACCGATGAGGTAATGGAGCATCAGTTCCTAGAAGGGTTTAAACCCGTGAACATCGAATCATACGATGGCACAACAGATCCCGCAGTATGGATTGAAGATTTTCTTCTCCACATTCACATGGCTCGCGGTGACGATCTAAATGACATCAAATACCTTCCCCTAAAACTTAAGGGACCAGCTCGGGAGTGGTTAAATAGCCTCCCAGAAAACTCTATTGGAAGCTGGGAAGACTTGGAAGATGCCTTTAGAAACAACTTGCAAGGCACGTATATCCGGCCTCTGGACGCCGATGACCCCAGTCACATAGTCCAGAAGCCCGGGGAATCGGCCAGGAAATTCTAGACCAGGTTCCTAATTAAAAAGAACCAGATTGTCGACTGCTCGGACGCCGAAGCCCTAGCGGCCTTCAAATACAACATCCGTGATGAATGGCTCGCCTGACACCTCGGCCAAGAGAAGCCGAAGTCTATGGCAGCCCTTACAGCAGTCATGACCCGCTTTTGCGCGGGCGAAGATAGCTGGCTAGCCCATAGCGGCAATAGTACCAGCGACCCCGGCACTTCTGAAGCCAGAAACGGCAACGGCAGGCCCTAACGCAACAAACACAAGCGTTGAAGCAATAATGACAATACCGAAGACACGGCGGTCAACGCCGGTTTCAGTGGCTCCAAATCCGGTCAGCGGAAGAAGCCATTCAAAAGAAACAAAGACGGTTCATCTAGCTTGGACCGAAGACTTGATCGACCTTCCCAGATTCACGGCACCCCCGACAAGCCTGCGAACAATACCAACCGAAGTTGTTGGGTCTTTAAACAGGCCGGTAAGTTAAATACCGAACATAAGGAGAAAGGGTCGCCCAGCGAGGACGACGATGAGGAGCCTCGCCCACCGAACACAGGGGGACAGAAGAAATTTTTCCCCGAGGTCAAAACGGTGAACATGTTATACGTTACTCACATCCCCAAGCGGGAGCGCAAGCACGCGTTAAGGGACGTCTATGCGATAGAGCCAGTCGCCCCAAAATTCAACCCATGGTCAGCCTGTCCGATTACTTTCGATCGCAGAGACCATCCGACTAGTATCCGTCACGGAGGTTCGGCCGCACTGGTCCTCGATCCAATTATTGGTCGGTTCCACCTCACGCGAGTCCTCATGGACGGTGGTAGCAGCCTTAACTTGCTCTATCAGGACACAGTCCGCAAAGTGGGTATTGATCCGTCAAGAATAAAGCCCACTAAAACTACCTTTAAAGGAGTAATACCTGGTGTAGAGGCCCGCTGCACGGGCTCAATCACATTGGAAGTCGTCTTCAGCTCGCCAGACAACTTCCGAAGCGAAGACTTGATCTTCGACATCGTCCCTTTCCGTAGTGGCTATCACGCACTGCTCGGACGAACCGTGTTCGCTCGCTTTAATGTGATCCCGCACTTTGCCTATCTCAAACTCAAGATGCCTGGACCACGCGGTGTTATAACAGTCAATGGAAACATGGAGCACTCCCTCGGCACTGAAGAGCACACCGTGGCCCTCGCAGCGGAGGTACAGGGCGGTCTTATCAAGCCAAATACCACATCGGCAGTCAAACCCCCGGACACTGTCAAACGAGTCCGGACTACCCCGCAGAGTGACAGTCCAACTCGTCAGGAGCTCGATTAACAATCCAGCCTTCGTCTCAGCCCCAACCGCATTGCGGCCTATGTACCACGCGTACATAACTACGCACTAAAGATACCATGGGCAAAGATGGAGGCATATTAAAGATAAAGTCCACAATACGGCTCGACCCTATCTGGACACGCATATCCTTTTTTTATTTTTTCAGGTTCCTTACAACCCACATCACCTTTCGACGGTACAAAGGGCCCTCTTTCCAGGCCCGTCATGAAAACCCGATCGTTGATCCTTTCGAAGGATAATACACCAAGGAGAAAAGCTGCGTAGGCGTGCGGTGGAGTATCTGAAGGATCTTTAAAGATCACCTCTTCCTTTTTTAGGACCCGTACACAGCTTTCCCTTGTGCTTGGGATGTAAAATAGCCTCGATGCTTATCGCATTTTTGTACAAATACATTTTGACGTATCAATCAGACTATAATGGAAACAATTCTCTCGCCCAACCTATTTGGTAATGGTTTATTTCCTAATTTGTCTTCCCTCTTTTTTTTCCAATTACCATGTACACCTCGGTACGACCTAAATCGCCAGGGGCTCCATTCAGCCACGTACATAAAATAAGTCCGAGCACTTTTATAGTACAATTCAGCGTCACGAATATAGCATTATATGCATCGGCTCTGAATCATGTCTTTGGTCAATAGTTGGGTTGCCCGGCTCCTGTGGTTATTGGCTTACATTCCGCTCATTCGGCTAAGGTAGTAAAGGGAGAACTACTGCAATTGTGTTTCTGGTTCATCCGGATAAACACCTCAGTAGAGAAAGCCGAAAACTGACTGTCATGGTGCGGCGAGAGCTGGTACACTATTCGGTGACTAATTATAAATCTCTTGCGATTTTTTCCGCATCACGCAAAGGACCGGTCTTCACCCGGACAGGTGTCTACAGCAGCCAAGTTCAGATAATCGAGTAATACCAAGGGTTGCGCCTACAATCTCATTGTAAAACTCCTATGGCTAAGTGAGAGTGATAAAGCCACATAGTCTGACTGCCTGGTTTGCTGCATTAACACCTCCTTCAAGGACCAAATCGTTGGGTCAAGTGTGTTCAGGTGCTATTCCGAACACCCCCGTACTACCTACGTGGGGGCTGAAGCCGACGACTGTCCATCTCTCAAATACCGTAAACGGCCGCTCAGGAGGAAAAGAATTTAAGGTAAAACAAGAAACATATTATACATAAGCCTTGTTTCATACTACAATGTTCGGGCAACACGGATACATTCATCCAAAAATAATGTCCTTCGAACACTGGCCCTCTATAATGCGGGATCCTTCCAGGACGTCATCAAAATATCGCTCTGGCGTGCGGTGCTCCTTGCCTGCGGGCGGTCCCTCGGTTGCAAGCTTGACGGCATTCATCTTCGTCCACTGCACCTTGACATGGGCGAAGGCCATCCGGGCACCTTTGATGCAGACCGACCGCTTTATGGCATCAAGCCGGGGGCAGGCACTGACTAGCCGCTTCACGAGCCCGAAATAACTGCTGGGTATGGGTTCGACTGGCCAAAGACGGACTATAACATCCATCATGGCCTACTCAGCCACCCTATGCAGTTCGGTCAGCTGCTTCAGCTAATCATTGAAGGGCACTGGATGCTCTAGTGCAAGGTACTGCGACCAGAACAACTTCTCCATTGAGCTCCCCTCTTCGGCTCGGAAGAACTTCGCAGCATCAGCAATACTCCGAGGTAGATCCACAAACGCTCCTGGAGAACTCCAAATGCGAGTCAGTAAGATGTACCTTCTCCTTACAAATTTGCTCTGCATATTAAAGGCCTTACCCACCGCGATCTGCTTAGCCTCTTGGATCTCCCGGCAGGCGCCTTGGGCTTCAACTCGGGCTTCCTTCGCGCTTTGGAGGGCCCTAGCAAGTTCGGAATCTTGATCCGAAATCTTGCGCTCCAAGGATTCACATTTGCTTATGGCATCCTTGAGCTCTTGTTGGACTTCCTCCACCCTTGATTCATGTTTTAGGCGGGCAACTCGTTCCTCCTCCGCCTCCTTCTTGGCTTCGGCCAGGGCACTCTTGAGGGTCTCGACCTTAGATGCGTCAGCTATGAGCATAATCATAAAACTCATTTAGATAAACAAATCAGAGCTGATATCATTTCAGATGTGTTTCGGTATCACATACCTTGCTTTTCCTCTAGTTTCCGCCTCAGTTCGGACACTTGGACGGCATGGGAAGCTGCCGCCAACACCGCAGCTCATTTGTTCAAATAGATATGTATGTTAATCTCCTGCGAGAACTATTCGATCCTCTGTTAGGCCTTTCTTTGCGAACACCGAACAGAGTCTCAGGGGCTACTATCTATACACATGCATTCCTTTTATATAGCAAAAAAGTATTACATCACATACCTCAAAGCCTCTCAGAAGGCTAGTATAGGCCTCGTTCAATCCGCTTTTAGTGGACCGAACCTTTTCAACCACCGTACCCATAAGGGTACCAAGTTCCTCCATAATGGAGGCGCTCTGAAGCGCTTCCACCAGAGTGTCCGGCGCCTCCGGATTGATAGAGGTCGCCGGTGGAGTTGGCGTGCCCCCTTCTTTCGAAGGAAGCTGCTCATCTAATTCCGGAACCGTGTGGGTCTCCGGAATGACATTTGGTTGGGCGCCAAATTGGACATGGCCCCCGTCGCCAGTCTCCATGGGGTACGGTTCCCCCATGTTCTCGGCAGCAGAGGTATCACCCTCTGGCGCAGCCTTGACGGCTTCCCGCACCTCTCCCTGACCCGGAAGGGTCCTTCGGGACAACACTTCGGTGTTGTCCGTAGCAGTGGGGGGGGGGAGGCCGGCGGAGGTGACTCACTCTCCATCATGTTCGGACCCAGCGAATTCCTAGAAGATGAGGATCGCCGGGGGAGGTCACGAGCCGGACTGCAGTACGCAATTCAATGTGTTAAAACCACAAGGAAAAAAGGCGGATATATATATACACTGCCCTTGAATACTTACGATCCGGCCAGGGGCTTCGGCCTGGGGCGCCACTCGGGGATGTCGTCGGCGTCCGATTCGGAATCATCCGTAAGGGAGATTCTCCCTTTCTTGGACGCCTCCGCCTCTAGATCCACGGAAGCCCCCCTTTTCTTATTTCCCCCCTTAAGGGGAGAATTGCTCTCTTCCTCGTCCTCTTCATTGTCGTCATGAGAGGAGAGAGTTTGGTATCTTCGGACACTATGTCCGAAGCGCCTTTACGGCGGAGGCCACCTTTGGCCTCCTTGCCCTTCTTCTTGGCCTTCTTTTCCGGCGCCTGATACGGCGCCGGAACCTGCATCCTCGTTAGCAGAGGAATGGCTGGGTCTTTAGGTTGCGGAGCCGGACAGTGAATCTGCTCCACCTTCTTCGTCCAGCCCTGTGGGGAGAATGGAAAGCTCAGTATACCCCTTGGATCTACAAATTAAGGTTATCAGAAAACTTACGGGAGTGGACGAATGAGTGCAATCAAGGCCGAGGTCTTCGGTCGTCTTCGGCCACGACTTCTGAGCCTTGAAAAGCAGCTTCCATATGTCTTCGTGCGTTGTGCCGAAGAACCGCTGCAGGGTCCGGGGATGGGCCGGATCAAACTCCCACAGATACCGAGTCCGGCGTTGGCAGGGGAGAATCCGGTGAAAAAGCATCACCTGAATTACGCTGGCAAGACTGGTGTTCTTGTCTATTACACTCTTGACGCGCTTCTGCAGTGTCATCACCTCGTCGGACGATGCCCAATCCAGGCCCTTGTTGAGCCAGGATGTGAGTCGCACTGGAGGCCCGGACTTAAACTCGGGAGGGGCGGCCCAAGTGGTGTCATGAGGTTCCTTGATATAGAACCACTCCTGTTGCCATCCCTTCACGGTCTCCACAAAGGTGCCCTTGGGCCAGATGACATTGGGAAGCTTGCTCACCATAGCACTGCCGCACTCCGCGTGTTGACCATCAACCACTTTCAGCTTCACATTGAAGACCTTGGGCCATAGGCCGAAGTGGGGGGATGCGGAGGAATGCCTCACACACAACGATGAACGCCGAAATGTTGAGAAAGGAATTCGGGGCTAGATCATGGGTCTAGCCCATAGTAAAACATGAGACCGCGGGCGAAAGGATGGAGGGGAAACCCTAATCCACGAAGAAAGTGGGGAATGAATACTACCCTCTCATTGGGCTCCGGAGTGGGGACGATCTGCTTTTTGGCAGGAAGCCGGTGGGCGATTTCCTTGGCCAGGTACCCCGCTTCCCGGAGTTCCTTGACGTTCCCCTCCGTAACGGAGGAGGCCATCCACTTACCCTGTGCTCCAGAGCTGGACATGGCTGGAATGTGTGCTGGGGACGGAAAGGATTGAAGCTTGGGCGCTGGAGCTCAAGGGCGGATGGCTGAGGAAGAAGAGGGCGTGGGGTAAAAAGGTGGATCCTTATCCTCTTATAAAGGCAATGAATGTCAAGCGCCCCCTCCCCGGCCTTAGAATTTGCCTACTCCCAAGGGGTCGTGCAGATGGCTCGGTTGGATTACCCAAGCCCTCATTGATGAGAATCCCGTAATAAGGGGGCATGATCTCTGCTTTGACAAGACGTGTCACCGGAGGTTGCGTCTCGAAACACGAAACGGGAGGTCGAAAAATGATTCAAAATAATGAAGTGGCCAGACGTAACGTCTCACTAGCAAAGCTGTCAGTAAAGACATACCATGTTTTTTTATTAAGTATTATGCCCTTGCGGTTGTGGATTGTAGCCGTTAAACAGAGTCAGATATAGTTCTTTTGATCAACTACTTTGAAGTGTTCGGAGGAGGAACCCGCCTTGCAATGCCGAAGACAATCTATGCGCCGGACACATCATCATTGAAGCCTGGTTCAGGGGCTACTGAGGGAGTCCTGGATTAGGGGGTCCCCGGGCATCTGAGCTATGTGACATGGGTCAGACTGGTGGGCCGTGAAGATACAAGATAGAGGACTTTTCCCCCGTGTCCGGATGGACTCTCCTTTGCGTGGATGGCAAGCTTGGCGTTCGGATATGAAGTTCCTTTCTCTATAAACCGACTCTGTACAATCCTAGGCCCCTCCAGTGTCTATATAAACCAGAGGGTTTAGTCCTTAGAGGCAATCATAATCATACAGGCTAGACATCTAGGGTTTAGCCATTACGATCTCGAGGTAGATCAACTCTTGTAACCCCTATACTCATCAAAGTCAATCAAGCAGGAAGTAGGGTATTACCTCCATTAAGAGGGCCCGAACCTGGGTAAACATCGTGTCCCCTGCCTCCTGTTACCTTCGATCCTCAGACGCACAGTTCGGGACCCCCTACCTGAGATCTGCCGGTTTTGACACCGACAGTCATAGCCGCGGCCGTTGATGAATTCAGCATTGGTTGTGTACCAGCCATAAAAATAGCAGCCCTGCTCGGCAGCTCATAGGGATCCGGAATACTGTCACCATCAGAATAGCGCCCAACCCCGCCATCTTGAAGCTGATAGACTGATTCGGTTTCTCCAGTTGAGGACTCATCACCTGAATAGATGGCCGTCTCTCCACCAGATGCAAACCCTTCATCAAGATCCGCCCCATGAGCAAAGCCAACAAGGACATGCTTCCGGCCGGGCTGACCCCTGGCGGGGGTCGCGCGCTGAGCCATCTCAATGAGGTTGGTGCAGGCGTCCGACTCGGGCTTTGACTCGCCGATTTTGCTGATGAAGACGTGGATTCCGCCAAAGGGGACCCGGTACCCGTACTCGATTGAGTCGGCCTCGGGGACCCAGCCAGCGTCGTTGATGTAGATCTTGCCGCGACGACTCTTGGTCATTCGGCCCACGGCGTATCCTTCTATCCCCGAGAAATTGCCCTTCAAGAACTCTAAACCACCGTCTCTTGCCCCACGGTGGGCGCCAACTGACGCGGTTTTGTCACGGGAGATGCCCTTGTGAAAGGACTTAGGTGTGGAGCCATTGCAATGTAGGTTAGCTCGAAGGGGTTGAACGGGACAAAGGACATGAGAGTTTACCCAGGTTCGGCCCCTCACTTGGAGGTAAAAGCCTACTTCCTGCTTCTAGTTGTATTGCTTGAGTTTCGATTACAAGGGAGCGATTACGCTTGACCTATCTATCGATCAACTGTTTTCTGAGTTAACCCGCCGCCGGGTCTCGCCTTTATATACACAGGTCGAGGCCTGGCGGCTTACAGGAGTCCGAGCCGAATCACACAACATGACCAACCCGGTTTCTAAATCATCCCGCCTTATCAAACAAGTCAATATCGGGCGGCTCATTCTTCCGGGTCTTGGGCTGTCACTAAGCCCGCCTCTTAAGCCACCGTCTTCTTGGGCCTTCTTGGGCCTTCTTCATATTAAATCGCTAACGGTGTAACCCGGGCCCTCCTGGGCGGGTCACACCTCAGGGTTATATCCCCAACATTAAGTGTTTGCTTTAATGTTCAATTGCTGATGGCATGACTACCTTTTGTGTTGTAGTCCGCCGCGCGCTCACCCCGCTGACCAAACCTCAGAGGGGACTTCTCCGCCAGCCGAACTGGCGAAGAGCGGGTCTACGTCGCGCTCCGCGCCTCCTCTCGTCAGGGAGACTAGGGAGGTGTTGTCCCGAAGGACCCATCCCAGCCCGAACATGGGAGGCGGTGACGAGATTATGGTCGAGGCTAACACCTCGGCCCCCGAAGACCAAGAGGAGGGATCCCTCCTGGTGAACAAAGAGGGGAGCTCGGTCAATCCGAGCCCTCTGAGAAGACGACCTTGGATCCCCCAAGGCCCCCGGAGGTGTCAATTCCGCCTTCCACCAAAGGGGGAGCCGGAGCCCCGCAGCCCGCGCCGAACACCAATGATGGGGGTGCGGCAGGGTGGCCGGACGTGATGGAGGAGGTGGTGAATAACTCCTCCGTTGTTGCAGAACACCGCGCCCTGATGGGCGTGGTTTTGCAGAGTATTCGGTCCGTTAACAGCGGATTGAAGGAAGCCTTCAGCGGCCTCCTCACGGGCTTCGAGGTAGGCCATGTAATGTTCTTTTCACAAAGCAGATGTTTGAACAAAGTTATACACCCCTTGTATATAGCAGCCCCTGAGACTTTGTCAGGTCTGGAAAAACATGGCAGAGGATCGAAAAATCATGAAACCGGGAATATGAACTATGTGAGTTTTTTTTATTGCAGGCCTCATCTCTTGCGGCGGCTGCCAATGTCGTGGCACTGGATGACAAGAATCGGAAGCTCAAGAGCTCCGATGAAGAGCTCAACCTCGTCAACAAGCGGTTTGATGAGGCGCAAGGTGAGTCCGGTCGAGACTTTACGTTTCTTCAATTTATTAAGGTGTTCGGGATTAGCCCTAAGCAAAAAAGATGCTAGACTACATTCGCCGCTGCCGCCACGGAGGTTGAGGGCCTTAGGGCCAAATTGTAGAAGTCCAAGTAGGCGGCGGCCGAACAGAAGGCGGCGGCCGATCGAGCGGCCGCCGAACTCAAGACGATGAAAACCGTTAGTGAGAAGCACGAGGCCAGGGTGGCCGAAGTGTAGCAAGAGCTCAAGGATGCCGCCACTAAATGTGAGGACCTTGAGCAGAAAAATAAGGATCAAACTACCGATCTATCCAAGATAGGGCAGGAGATCTGGGAGGCAAGGACGGAGGTGCGAAGCGCCCGGGAGGAGCTCCCCCAAGTGAAGCAAATTGCAGATGGTAAGCCTTACTTACTACAAAGCGTCTTTGGTGGTCAGAAGTTCGCGTTGCTCACATGAGTCTGGCATTCTACAAGCGCGTTTGCGGAGCTCACGAGGAGTACGGCGGATGCTGCAAGGCACTATGCGGCTCAGGAGGGTGATGCCGAACACAGACTGTCCTAGGCGTAGTTTCAGGCGCCCGAACATCCTCACCTCCTTAGCAACAAGATGAAGTAGTTGATGGAGCTGCACCGGATGGTTGAGCCCACCATGAAGGATCTCTGTGTTCGGCTATGGCCCACAGAGCCCATACCGAGCAATTACTTTGGCATGGTGCAGAAGTTGCGCGATGCATCCTCCCGGGTTGACGATGTGAAGTGCTGACGTGCATCGAAGGGCCGCGGATGGCCTTTGCGAGGACCATGGTGCACTGGCCGAATATCAAGCCAGTTGAGATGGCCACTGGTCCCCTGCCTCTTGGAAAGGAGCATCGCCGTCCCGAGCAGTATTTCTTCGTTGTTATGGATGGTGCTCGGGCGATAGAGGACCAGTGTCCTAAAGATGTAATCCTTGAGTGAACTATCATGTAATGACAATGAGCCCTTTTGCTTAATGCTGTCTTTTGTATGGTTTATCATATTGGAATTTGCTTTAGTTTTATTTTGACTCTTGTGCGGCTGTTTTAAATCTAAAAGTTGCCAGTCGTCAGCTTTAGCCCCCATGTAGATGCTACCAGGGGTGTTTGGCCCTCCGCACTATGACCCTTAGCCGATGTCCCGGGTCCCGGAGGCGGTAGTACGTGAGGGGAACAAGGCAATCAGACTATGCGGCTTTATTATCTTCACTTAGCCATAGGAGCTTGACTGTAGGGGCTAGTAACTAGCCCCCAATGCTTTGTGATATTCGGTAGAGCCGAGGCATATGCCTTTTATCACCTGGTTTGTTCAACGACAGACCCTTCATGTAACACGGGGTAATCACCATTGATTTTTAGTTTTATACTTGTCGTCGGGTCGCCGACCAGTTCTCGCATATTATGATAGTCAGTTCTCAGCTTCTCCACTGAGGCACTTAACCAGACTAGCCAGAAGTGCAATCGCAGTGGTTCTCCCTTTACCTCCTTAGCCGGACGGGCGGAACATAAGAAGGTAAGCACAGGAGCCGGGAAACCCAACTATAGACACAAGACATAATTCGGAACCAATGCATATAATGCAATACCCGAGACGCCAAACACGTGAAGAAAGAATAGTGCCGGACTTGTTGCATAGGGGAATAGTATGGTCGAGCCCCCGGTCTATTATCCGATTGTTGCCTTGAGGAAAAATTGTGCCGAACTTGCTTATAGTGGCGTCGAAGAGTGAAACAAAGGTGCAATAAAAAGGTGCGAGAGGACCGTAAAGAGTGGTCTTTATTTGAAACAAGCTCACGGCGTCTATCCATACAATTCAAACTGCCAAAGCATCTGTTACATGCACTTTATATAAAAGAAAGGAAAAGTGCCTTGAAGCGTGGGTTGATATCCCTACTGTGCCCTGTTGCACGTCTGCGCCTTTGCTTCTGGTGGGGAAGGAACTCCATAGAGGGGTTTGAGGGTCGGCTGACGGGCCCTTGATTAGGAGCCGTAAGAGGTCGCCGAGCTGTTCTAGCTTAATGCCATATCGGTCCATAGTCCAAAGACGCGTATGACCATAGTTCGGTTGAGCCGAACACTTGGTTTTGATTTGGTCCCCGAATTGGGTGGGCATGCTGTGGGGGGTGTATCCCTATTTACAAGAAACGCAGGGATGTTCCTCAAACGGAGATAGAGCTCAGGCCCGTTTCCTTGCTTCCCGTGCCTTAATGGAGGGATGATGATGGGGCCCCTCGATGTTGGTTTGGACTTTGGCCGCTAGGGCCGTTGTGTACTCTTCAGTCCGGGGTGAGCGTTCCATATTACCATTAACTGTAATGATGCCCTTAGGTCTGGGCATCTTTAGCTTTAAGTATGCATAATGGGCGACAGCGTTGAAATGAGCGAATGTCGTCCGGCCCAGGAGCGCGTGATAACCGCTGCGGAAGGGGACAATGTCGAAGATCAAGTCTTCGCTGCGGAAGTTGTCCAGCGAGCCGAACACCACTTCCAAAGTCAAGGTGCCCGAGCAGCGGGCTTCCACGCCCGGGATTACCCCCTTAAAGGTGGTGTTACCAGGCTTGATCCTTGATGGGTCAATGCCCATTTTCCTCACTATATCTGCATAAATCAGATTGAGGCTACTGCCCCCGTCCATGAGGACTCTAGTGAGGTGATACCCATCGATAATGGGGTGGAGGACCAGGGACGCCGACCCTCCGTGATGGATACTGGTCGGATGGTCTCTGCCGTCGAAGGTGATCGGGCATGCCGACCATGGGTTAAATTTCGGGGCTACAGGTTCTATGGCGTAGACATCCCGAAGTGCATGTTTCCAGTCCTTCTTGGGCATATGGGTGGCGTAGATCTTCACCGTCTTTACCTCGGGGGGGATTTTTTTTCTGGCCTCCATTGTTCGGCCTGTGAGGTTCCTCGTCGTCCTCGCTGCAGGGGCTTTTGCCTGCATCCTCGGTTGTGATCTTGCCGGCCTGTTTGCTTACTCAACAGTTGCGGTTGGTGTGGTTGGCAGGCATCAGACGTGGCATGGATCTGGCAGGGTCTATCCAGGATTGTGTCCAACTTGGTGGGTCCGTCCTGGTTCCTCTTAGCGGGTTTCTTCTGCGGTCCTGTTTTGGAGTTGCGGAATCCGGCATTCACTGTCGTATCTTCGAATTCTCCCCGTTATGGCGACGCTTGTTTCTATTGCACTATGGTTTTCCATTACCGTCCCAGACTTCTGAGGTGCCAGGGTCTTCTGTGTTGGTGCTTCAACAAGCCAACCAACTACCTTCCCCAGCGCAAAAGTGGGTCATGAGAGAGGTGAGCGCTGACATCGTCTTCAGCTTATCCTGGCCGAGCTGGCATGCTAGCCATTCGTCCCGAATACTGTGCCTGAATGCGGCTATTGTTTCTGCATCCGGACAGTCGACGATCTGATTCTTTTTGGTCAAAAACCGATTCCAAAATTGCCGGGTTGATTCTCCGGGCTGTTGGACCACGTGGCTTAGGTCATCGGCATCCAGAGGCCGGATGTAAGTGCTTTGAGAGTTAGCTCGGTAAGCATCATCGAGCTCTTCTCAACTCCCTATAGACTTTTCGGGGAGGCTATTTAGCCAATGCCCGACTGGTCCTTTGAGCTTTAATGGCAAATACTTTATGGTGTGGAAGTCGTCTCCTCGAGCCATATGCATGTGGAGAAGAAAGTCTTTGATCCACATGGTCGGGTCTGTAGTCCCGTCATATTGTTCGATGTTTATGGGTTTAAACCCTTCGGGGAACTGATGCCACATTACCTGGTCGGTAAAGCACATTGGGTGAGCAGCGCCCCTAACCAGGGCTACGTCACGCCATAGAGCGGCAGCCGTATCGGCCCGGTGCTGCTCCAGGATTCTATCATTTCGGTCGCACCATGATTGGTATCCATCCCGTCCAGCCGGGGCGTAATCTCAAGATCCGTAAATGGATCGTGTCTGCCCTACTCTAATGGAGAGCTCATGACGGAGGTCGTATTGGTATTCTGGCGGTGCCGCCTCCTTGCCTTTACGACGTGGGGGAGCAGGTGGGTATTCGGCCTCTCTAGCCGGCATGTCCCTTCCTTGAGGGGGCGGTCAGGCTGGTCTGCCTGTGTGTATCTTGGTGGTGCGGGCACAAGGGCCTCGTCGTCAAATTGTGGCAGTAGCTTCTGCTTTGGGTAACTTTTGGTCTGTTGTTGGTACCGTACCCTTCTTCGGCTGCCAGGACTTTTTTCCATCTATCATTGAGGGTATTCTATTCAGCCTTCAGCAGCAGCAGCTTCTTCTTCTTCAGGCTCCATGCTATGGCTATGACCTGCTGCTTGAACCGCTCCTAGTCCAATGGATCTTCTGGAACGATGAAATCTTCAGCTCCGAGGCTGACCTCCTCCTCGGAGAGAGGCATATAGTGGCTATCGTCGGAATCATTGGGGTCCTCGGGGTTATGCTGACCCCCATGCCTTTCTGATCCATCAGGTTGTTGCTCGGGGGCGGGGTCGCCAAGGTCCTCTATATTGTCTGGAGTATCGTCCTCTCCAGTGCCCGTGTTGCTTTCCCTGCCTCGACGCCCTTTAGATCATCGGTGTTGTTTCCGATGTTTGGAGGACTCCTCGCCAGGCTTGTTACTATCTCTTCTGGGGGTGCCATCCCCATTATTAGTGCCATCGTCGTCGTCCTTGGGGGTGTCCACCATGTAGATGTCATAGATGGAGGTGGCCGTCCATCGGCCGGTGATGGGAGGGGCAATCTGGGCCATGGCTTCACTATCCTCATCCATGTCGTCGGCCTCCTCGGAGGCATAGTCTAGCATGTCGGTCTTCGACAGTGGCTACTAAGTGGGTGGTGGGCGGGACATAAAATTCCCTTTGGCTCATCTCAAGGCTCCGTTGAGCGTGAGCCGAGGATGGGCCATCCATAATGGTCATCATCTGGATATGATCAAGCGCCTCGTTTAACAGGGCGGGGCCAGCCGGATTGGTGGGTGAGGTATCTTCGGAGCTGACCTCTGTCGTCAAGGTGGGGCGACGTGTGAGTTCGGCCAGGGCGGAACCCTAGTCTTCGGACACCGCACTTGCGTCAAGGCTCGAAGCCGAGTCTGTCGTAAGGGGGGCGAGTCCGGCTGGGGTGGGCTCCCAGTCTTGGACGGGAACTCACATTAGGGCTCAAAGCCAGCTCCACGGTAAGGAGGAAAGGTCTGGACGGGGTTGATTCCCGGTCTTCAGACGTAAGAGTTGCATCCGAGCTCGAAGCCGGCCGTGCGGTAAGCGCCGATCCAGAGATATGATCGGGGAGAGGCCCCAAAGTTGATGCTTCGGAGGCCGTGGGCGTTCCAGGTAAGGCTGAGAAGCCAGTGAAGATCAGATCACCCCGAGCATCGGCGACGTACTCGAAGTTACCAAACCTGATCTGATGCTCAGAGGGGAAACTGTTGACCTGGTTGAGATGACCGGTCGAGTCGGCGTGCAGGACAAATGCTACCGAACGTGAAAAGTTCCCTGGGGACGAAGATGTCCCTGGTGTTGGTGCCGTCTCCGATGATCAGGCGATCCATCGATCCTTCGGCGATCCAACAGTGGAACTCTCAATGAAAGAACCAATGTCGGTGTCAAAACTAGCGGATCTCGGGTAGGGGGTTCCGAGCTGTGAATCTTGGATCAATGGGGAACAAGGGACTAGGGACACGATGTTTACCCAGGTTCGGGCCCTCTCCAAGAGGTAAAACCATACGTCCTGCTTGATTATATTGCTTGTGTATATGAGGATTACAGAGTCGATCTACCACGAGATCAGGTGAACTAAACCCTAAACTACTAGGATGATGGTTGTTGTCCTCTCTACGGACTAAACCCTCTGGTTTATATAGACACCAAGGGTGCTAGGGTTACACATGGTCGATTACATGGAAAGGATAAACATGCCGATTCTTTTCATCTTGACTTGGAGGGCACACCAAGGCACCAAAAAGTCTCATGTCCGGATACGGGGTCTCCACATATGTTCGGCCACCAAGCATTAGCAACACGACCCAACAGTACGATGCTAAGAGATAGGCCGGCAGGCCAAAGACCCCCTAATCTAGGACTCCCTCAACTACATAGGAGATTCTCTATATGGAAAACATGGTGCTACTTTGAAGCACAAGTGTGGAAAAAGATAGTAACATTGCCCCTTCTCTTTTTTTCTCTCATTTTTTGTTGGGATCTTTTTGGCCTCTTTTTTGGGGCTCCTTTTGGCCTCTTTTTTTTCCTCACTTGGTATAATGCTATAATAATAAATAATGATGATCATCACACTTCTATTTACTTACAACTCAAAATTATAACTTGATACTAGAACAAAATATGATTCTATATGAATGCCTCTGGCGGTGTAACAGAATGTGCAGTGATCTAGCGTAACATGTATAAAAAATGATGAATGGTGGCTGAGCCACAAATACCATGTCAGTTATATGATCATGCAAAGCAATATGACAATGATGATGTGTGTCATAATAACAGAACGGTGGAAGTTGCATGGCAATATATCTCAGAATGGCTATGGAAATGCCATAATAGGTAGGTATGGTGGCTATTTTGAGGAAGATATAAAGAGGTTTATGTGTGATAGAGCGTATCATATCACGGGTTTGGATGCACTAGCGAAGTTTGCACCACATCTCGAGGTGAGAAAAGGCAATGCACGGTACCGAAGAGGCTAGCAAATTGCAGAAAGGTGAGAGTGCGTATAATCCATAGACTCACATTAGTCATAAAGAACTCACATACTTATTGCTAAAGTTTATTAGCCCTCAAAGCAAAGTACAACTACGTATGCCCCTAGGGGGATAGATTGGTAGGAAAAGACCATCGCTCCTCCCCGACCGCCACTCATAAGGAAGACAATCAATAATAAATCATGCTCCAACTTCTTAGCATAACGGGAGACTATACGTGCATGCTTCGGGAATCACAAACATTAACACCAATATTCTTACTAAAATGCAATCGTTCACTACTACTTCCCACATATTACCATCTTCATATCGCAAAACTATTGCAAGGAATCAAACTTATAATATTTAGTGATCTACATGAAAGTTTTTATTATATCCCTCTTGAATGCCTATCATATTAGGACCTATTTCATAACTTGTGCATATTGCCATTACTATTATCAAACTCTAAAAATGATATAAGTGAAGCATGAGAGTGCAAATATTTCTTTAAAATATAACCACCGCCATGCTCTAAAAGATTTAAGTGAAGTACTAAAGCAACTGCCTAGCTCAAAAGATATAAGTGAAGCACATGGAGTATTCTAACAAATGACGAATAATGCGTGTCCCTCTCAAAAAGGTGTGTCCATAAAAGATGATTGTGGCAAACTAAAAAGCAAACAAACCAAAGACTCATATAATACACGGCACTCCAAGCAAAACTCATATCATGTGATGAATAAAAGTATAGCTCCAAGTATTTTACCGATGGTTGGTAGAAGAAAGAGGGGATGCCATCTGAGGCAACCCCAAGCTTAGAGTCTTGGGTGTACTTGAATATTACCTTGGGGTGCCTTGGGCATCCCCAAGTTTAGGGTATTGCCACTCCTTATTCCTTCATCCATCGCGATCTCACTCAAAACTTGAAAACTTCAGCACACAAAACTCAACAGAAAAATCATGAGATCCGTTATTATAACAAGCAAATCATAAACTTTAGGTACTGTTGTAAACCCATTCATATTTTATTATTACATAACACCTACTGTATTATAACTTCACCATGACTTATAAACCCCGACACAATCCATAGATTCATTAAAACAAGCAAACAATGCAACAAAAACAGAATTTGTCAAAAACATAATAGTATGTAATGATCTGGCTAAGCGAAATACTTATGTTACTCCAGAAATTATGAAAACTTACGACAATGTGGGAAATTTGTATTCCAATCATGTGTAAAAAATCAGAATTTTATCAAGTTCCAGTGAATTTAAACAATTCTGCAACTGGGCGCAAAAATTTCTGTTTTCTCACAGAATCAAATCAACTATCAACCAAATCACCCCAAAGGCTTTACTTGGTACAAACACTAATTTAAATACAAAAATTAACCATAATAGTAGCATAATTGAGTGCACACCAAAAAAAGAAATAAAAAAAATAAAGATAACTATTGGGTTGCCTCCCAACAAGCGCTATTGTTTTATGCCCCTAGCTAGGCATAATGCATAGTTTCAAGTGTTTTCATTCTTCAAATTAATTCCATAGGTGGCCCCCATAATAGATTCACATGGTGGCTTAATTCTCTTTCTAGGGAAGTGTTCCATTCCTTTCTTATGGAAATTGGAATCTTATATTACCTTCTTTCATATCAATGATAGCAGCTATGGTACGTAGGAAAGGCCTACCAAGTATTATGGGACAAGACGGATTGCAATCAATATCAAGCACAATGAAATCAACGGACACATAATTTCTATTTGCAAGAATAAGCACATAACCAAAGTTTTCTTAATGGTGGAATCCGCTAAGTGCAAATTAAGACAACATTCATCCAAATCATGAAGGCGTAGCACATCACATAAATATTTTGGTATCGTGGAAAAGCTAGCACCCAAATCACATAAAGCATTACACTCATAATTTCTGATCTTTATTTTAATAGTAGGTTCCCATTCATCATGTAATTTCCTAGGTATTTAAACCTCCAATTCTAGCTTTTCTTCTAAAGTTTTCATCATAGCTTCTACAATATGTTTAATAAAAGCCTTATTTTGTTCATAAGCACTGGGTCAATTTATCATGGACTACAACAAGGAAATACACTAAATTAAAGAACAACGGTCATAATTAAAATCCTTGAAATCCAAAGTAGTGGGCACATCACTATTTAAACTTTTGACCTCTCTAAACCCACTTTTATCAATATTTTCATTAAGATTGTCACCCCCAAACAATGGGGACGCCTTCTAGCTAAAATTGACTCATCTTCAGTCCCTTTTTCATAAAGTTTTATATCGCTAAACAAAGATGCAATGGGTGATACACCAATCATTTTAGTATCTTCATCATGATCATGATAAAAACCGGGCGGAATCACTTTTTCTAGGAATTCTCGCTTAGCCCTCAATCTAGCGGTTCTTTCTTTACTTTCATTAATGGATGCATAGATAGCTTTAATGGACTCATTAATATCAAGCTTAGGTGAAAAAATTTAGTTTTGAGATTTTCCACATCATGAAAAATTCTGTCCATGTTCCTACACATATATCATCAATTTTACTCAAATTTTCCTCTATCATAGTATTGAAAAACTTTTGAGAATTAATAAGTTCTTTAATATTACTTTCAAGATTAGAGGTCATCCTATTATTATTACCATAGGAATTGCCATAATTATTAGAGGAATTTCCACGAAACGGCCTAGGATTGAAATTACCTCTATAAGCATTACTACTGAAATTGTTTCGTGAGACAAAATTCACATCTACGGGGCCATTATTTTGCTCAATCAAAGTAGACAATCGCACATCATTAGGATCAATATGAGCACTCCTATACTAGCAACCATTTCCATAAGCGCATCCACTTTATCACTCAAAGTATTAGTTTCTTTAACAGAATTCTTTTTTTTACTAGTGGGAGTTCTTTCATTATGCCATTGTGAACAATTTGCCATAATATTATCAAGGAGTTTGTAGCTTCTCTTAAAGTGATTTCCATAAAGGTACCCCCCGCGGCAGAATCTAAAACTTTTCTAGAAACAAAGTTCAGTCCCGCATAAAAAATTTGTATGATCATCCATAAACTTAAACCATGAGTGGGGCAATTTCTTTTCATTAATTTCATTCTCTCCCAAGATTGTGCAACATGTTCATGCTCAAGTTGCTTAAAATTCATAATTTAATTTCTAAGATAAGCAAAAAACACAAAATAAATTGCAGCAAGGTATTTTTAGATTTTATATATGATAAAGATATACCCGGGGGACATAGTTTTCACTAGAGGCTTCTCTCGAACAAAAAGCATACAGTGGGTAAACAAATTACTGTTGAGCAGTTGATAGAAAAGCGCATAGTTATGATGATATCCAAGGCAATTATCATGTATATAGGCATCACATCCAAGACAATTAGACCGACTCCTGCCTGCATCTACTAATATTACTCCACACTTCGACCGCTATCCAGCATGCATCTAGATAATTAAGTTCATAAAGAACGGAGTAACGCCTTAAGCAAGATGACATGATGCACACAAAGTAAATCCAATCAATATGGATAAACCCCATCGTTTTCCCCTTAATGACAATAATACAAATACATGTCTTGTTCCTTTCTTTCACTGGGATATAGAGCACCGCAAGATTGAACTCGTTACAAAGCACCTCTCCCATTGCAAGATAAATCAATATAGTTGGCCAAACCAAACAGATAGATTAAAGAGAAATACAAAGCTATAATAATTATGCATAAAAGAGTTCAGAGAAGATGATATGTCTCCAACGTATCTATAAATTTTTATTATTCCATGCTATTATATTATCCATCTTGGATGTTTTATATGCATTAATATGCTATTTATATCTTTTTTGGGACTAACCTATTAACCTAGTGCCCAGTGCCGGTTGCTGTTTTCCCTTGTTTTGTCTTTTATAGAAGATCAATACCAAACGGAACGAAACTTTTTGAGGATTTTTCTTGGACCAGAAGACAACCACAAAGCTCCGGGAGGAGGCCAAAGGAGCCACGACAGGGCCACAAGCCCTAGAGGCGCGCCCTAGGGGGTGTGCCCCGAGACTTGTGGGCCCCTCGGGACTCCCCTAACCCTAACTCCAGCTCTATAAATACCCAAATATTCCCTGTACACCAAGGGGCACACCAAAAATACTTCTCCACCGCTGCGAGCTTCTGTTCTCATGAGATCCCACCTTGGGGCCTTTTCCGGCACTTTGCTGGAGGGGGATTCGATCACGGAGGACCTCTACACAAACCTTGCTGCCCTTTTGATGATGTGTGAGTAGTTTACCATGGACCTAAGGGTCCATAGCTAGTAGCTAGATGGCTTCTTCTCCCTCTTTGATCTTCAATACAATGTTCTGCTCGATGTTCTTGGAGATCAATTCGATGTAATCTTCTTTTGCGGTGTGTTTGTTGAGATCCGATGAATTGTGGATTTATGATCAGATTATCTATGAATATTATTTGAGTCTTCTCTGAACTCTTTTATGCATGATGAAGATAGCTTTGTATTTCTCTCTGATCTATTGATTTGGTTTGGCTAATTAGATTGATCTATCTTGCAATGGGAGAGGTGCTTTGTGATGGGTTCAATCTTGCGCTGTCCTCACCCAGTGATAGTAGGGGTAGCGAGGCACGTATTGTATTGTTGACATTAAGGATTAAAAGATGGGTTTTTTTACCATATTGTTTGGATCTATCCCTCTACATCATGTCATCTTGCTTAAGGCGTTACTCCGTTCTTGTTAACTTAATACACAAGATGCATGCTGGATAGCGGTCGATGTGTGGAGTAATAGTAGTAGATGCAGGCATGAGTTGGTCTACTTGTCACGGACGTGATGCCTATATTCATGATCATTGCCTTAGATATCACCATAACTATGTTCTTTTCTATCAATTGCTCAATAGTAATTTGTTTACCCACCGTATGCTTTCTTCAAGAGAGAAGCCTCTAGTGAAACCTATGGCCCCCGGGTCTATTTCTTATCATATTATTTTCATATCTATGGAACCAAAAACCCAAAAATACCTTGCTGCAATTTATTTACTTTTGCACTTTTACTTACCTTTTATACCTATCTCTATCAGATCTCATCCTTGCAAGTAACCGTGAAGGGATTGACAACCCCTTTATCGCGTTGGGTGCAAGTATTTTTTAGTTTGTGCAGGTGCTATCATTGGAGACTTGTGTGTTCCTCCTACTGGATTGATACCTTGGTTCTTAACTAAGGGAAATACTTATCTCTACTTTGCTGCATCACCCTTTCCACTTCAAGGAAAAAACCAACGCAGGCTCAAGAAGTAGTAGAAGACTGAAATAATATTCCTAGATAATCTGATCATAAACCCACAATTCTTCGGATCCCAACAAACACGCCGCAAAATAAGATTACATGGAATAGATCTCCAAGAATATCGAGGAGAACATTGTATTGAACATCAAAGAGAGAGAAGAAGCCATCTAGCTATGAGCTATGGACCCTTAGGTGTGTGGTAAACTACTCACACATCATCAGAAGGGCAACAAGGTTGATGTAGAGGCCCATCGTGATCGATTCCCTCTCCGACAGAGTACCGGAAAAGGCCTCCAGATGGGATCTCCGAAGAACAGAAACTTGCGGCGGCGGAAAAAGTATTTTGGGTGGCTCTCCGTTGGTTTCCCGATTTTAGAGTATTTGTAGAGGTGGAATTAGGTCAATCGGAGCCACGGGGGCCCCACAAGGTACTAGGGCGCGCCTACCCCCTGGGCGCGCTCTAGTGCCTTGTGGCCTTCTCTTTGCACGTCTGGTCTCCTCTTGAAGCTTCTGGGGTCTCTTTTGACCAGAAAAAAGTTGCGTGGCATTTGGACTTCGTTCGATACCGATTTCCTGGAAAACCAAAAAGGCAAAAAAAAACAGCAACTCGCACTTGGCACTAAGTTAATAGGTTAGTCCCAAAAATGATATATAATTGCATATAAAACATCCAAGATTGATACTATAATAGCATGGAACAATAAAAAATTATAGATACGTTGGAGACGTATCACGGGTATGAAAAATGCAACTTCCTTGCAACAAGTATTGGAAACTTATTGTACAAATCCAGGATAATTTGCGAGTGTAGAAAAATCAAGCATTTTCGTTCGGTAAAAATACTTCTATTGATATGAAAGTAGATATTTTTCTTCATTTTAATATAGGCAATGAAGCCTTATCTGATAGATATTTTGGATTGCCAACCTTGGTGGTGTTGATAGAAGTGATTGTTTTAATCATCTCTTTGAAATATTTATTTATAGAATCTCTCGATGGAAGAAGAAAAATTTAGCAGTGGCTGCAAAGGAGACATTATTAAAGTTGGTCGCGCAAGACATGCTTTGTGCAGCAACGTCAGTTTTCAAGTTAACTAAGGGATTCTTTGTAATGACATGGCAAGATCTAACTGCAAAGTTTTGGTGGGGAGATGATGAAAATAGTTAAAGAAATGCATTGGTTTACTTGATGAAAGTTTTGTTTCCCAAAAATTCAAGGTTGTTTGGGCTTTCAGGATTTCCATTCATTTAATCTTGCAATGTTAGCTAAGCAGGTTTGGAGGCTTCTGGTCAATCTGGATTCTCTTTGTGCGAGGGTATTAAAGGCCAAATATTATCCAAACCAAACTTTACATGGCAAAGTATCTTCACATGTGTTCAAAGTTTTAACAGAGCTTGTATATGGAGAGTAGGCAATGGTGAGTCAATTAATATCTAGAAGGATGTGTGGAATCCACTAGCCTAAATAGGAATATTGACCATCAAGGGAGGTGTTCTTATTGACAAGGTGGCAGATCTAATTGATCCTTATTCGGGCCAATGGGATGAAAACTTGGTGAACTCTGTTCCTTTTCGATGTGGATGCTTCACGTATTTTGAGAATCTGTGTCAGTCATAATAGCTTTGATGATTTTGTGTCTTGGCACTACAACTGGTCTGGATTTCAGTCAAATCTGTGTATCATCTTGAATGGAGGCATCAATTTGTAAACATGACACATGATATGGCTTCTTGCTGGTACTAATCATATATGGAAGAAAAATCTGGAGATTGAATGTTCCAGGAAAAAGTCAAGATTTTTGTGTGGAAAATTTTCATGTTGTTATTCCTATAAAAGCCATCCTTGCCAACTTCCACATCGACACTGATGGCACTGCCTATTTGTCATTTACATCCCAAGGACATTTCACACCCGCTGTTTCGGTGTAAGCCGGTGAAAGTGCTATGGAGGATGTTGGATCTAGAAGAAAATACTGCATCAACAATGAGCTTTGATAGTTCAGATCGACAATTCTTGAAGAACTCATTGCTTTAGCGTCTTGTGGGACTACCTGAAGTCTTGGGCATGGCTTTGATACGTCTCCGTCGTATCTATAATTTTTGATTGTTCCATGCCAATATTCTACAACTTTTACATACTTTTGGCAACTTTTTATACTATTTTTTGGGACTAACATATTGATCCAGTGCCCAGTGCCAGTTCCTATTTGTTGCATGTTTTTTTCGGCAGAAAATCCATATCAAACGGAGTCCAAACGGGATAAAAACTTACGGAGATTTTTTTGGAATATACTTGATTTTTGGGAAAAAGAATCAACGCGAGACGATGCTCGAGGGGCCCACAAGGATGGAGGGCGCGCCCTTGGTCCTTGTGGCCACTCCTTAAGGCGGTTGGTTTCCTTCTTCTAGCGCAAGAAAGCTAATATCCGAATAAAAATCGTGTTAAAATTTCAGCCCAATCGGAGTTAAGGATCTCCTGGAATTTAAGAAACGGTGAAAGGCCAGAATCTGGAAGCACAGAAATAGAAGGAAACAGAGAGAGAGAGAGAGAGAGAGACAGAGAGAGAGAGAGAGAGATTCAATCTCGGAGGGGCTCCCGCCCCTCCGCCGCCATGGAAGCCAAGGACCAGAGGGGAAACCCTTCTCCCATCTAGGGTGAAGGTCAAGGAAGAAGAAGAAGAAGGGGTGCTCTCTCTCCCCCTCTCTCCCGGTGGCGCCAGAACGCCGCTGGGGCCATCATCGCAACGACATTCTACACCAACAACTTCGCCGCCGTCATCACCAACTCTCTCCCTCTATGCAGTGGTGTAACACCCCTTCTCCCAGCTGTAATCTCTACTTAAACATGGTGCTCAACACTATATAATATTTCCCAATGATGTATGGCTATCCTATGATGTTTGAGTATATCTGTTTTGTCCTATGGGTTCATTGATGATCGTGATTGGTTTGAGTTGCATGTTTTATTATTGGTGTTGTCCTATGGTGCTCTCCGCGTCGCGCAAGCGTGAGGGATCCCCGCTGTAGGGTTTGCAATATGTTCATGGTTTGCTTATTGTCTGTGTTGCGTGAGTGATAGCAACACAAACACGGATAAGTGGGTTATGGCGTATGGGAATAAAGAGGACTTGATACTTTAATGCTATGGTTGGGTTTTACCTTAATGATCTTTAGTAGGTACAGATGTTTCCTAGAGTTCCAATCATAAGTGCATATGATCCAAAAAGAGAAAGTATGTTAGCTTATGCCTCTCCCTCATATAAAATTGCAATAGTGATTACCGGTCTAGTTATCGATTGACTAGGGACAAATAACTTTCTTGTGACAAAAATTTCTCTACTAAAACTAACTTAGTTGTGTCTTTATCTAAACAGCCCCTAGTTTCTATTTACGTGCTCGTTATTATCTTGCCAACCTATCATATCACACCTACAAAGTACTTTTAGTTTCATACTTGTTCTAGGTTGTCGGATCGGGGGTTCCGCAGACCCTTGAGAGGTTCGAACTCTGGGGTGCGCATGAAGGACTCTCTCTCCCCAGCCTGCCTACCCAGCGATTCCACAGCCTAGCTCGACAAACCTGAAGAACATGAGACACTGAGATTTATACTGGTTCGGGCCACCGTGTGGTGTAATACCCTACTCCAGTGTGGTGGTGGATTGCCTCACGAGGGCTAATGATGAACTAGTACAATGGATGAACAGCCTCATGAGGAGAGGTGTTCTTGAGTTTGATGAGCTGGTGGGTGTGAGGATGGAATGGATCCGATCCAAGATGAGATGCCTCCTACAGTGGTGGCTAGTCCTATTTATAGAGGCCCTGGTCCTCTTCCCAAATGTAGGCGGGAAGGGATCCCACAACAACCAATTTTGAAGGGAGACAACTAGTACAAGCTATCCTGACAAAAGTAGTCTTCGCCTGCCAAAGGCTCTGGTGGTGACGCTGTCGTGGGCTCCACCATGACCTTCGTCCTGCCGTCCTACTGGTCTTGGTCTTGTTGCGCCGATATGGAAACCTTTGCCTGATGCCTCGGGACTCCTCGCCTGCGCTTGCCTCTTTAGCACCAAAGAGGAAACTGATACACTGCGCCCGCTGGCGCCCGCCTGGCCTTGGTCGTCATGGCTCACGTCATGTGAACCTCACGAGGTGCCCCCTGCATAGATATCTCCGCTCCTCGGGAGCCAGCCTAGCGAGACCGCCCCCAGGGAGGCTTGGTGTCGTCCGCCTTGCCAGGCTTGGCCCCTCGCGAGGGTCTTGAGTAGTTGCTGCTGAAGCTGGGCCGTACCGGGCCATTGGTGGAGCCATGCCGTGGGCCACAGGCAGGCAAGTCTGGGCACCCCCGTTCCCAGGACACCGACAGTAGCCCCCGGGCCCAAGGCGCGCTCAGACTTGGCTTCGAGGTGAGGCCAAGGGGCAAGTGCGGAGCACCGCGGGCCCCAACCGCCTGCGGCTTTGGTCGACGTGTGGCGACCGATGGTACGTGGGCGCCTCCACTCCCCCACGCAACCTTGATATCCGCCAGGCTAGGCGGCCGCTGTTGTCAACACAGCTCCACCTCATTGCTTGCAGCGCGCTTCCACATCTCCCCCTTCTTCCAGAAAGCCGCAGCTTCCTCCCCTGGCCTGTCCAGCACCAATCCTCCCGGCTGCCATGGCGCCAAGCTAGAAGAAGGGAAAGAAGAAGACCCGCACCTCAGCCGAAGCCCCGCCAGTCTTCGAGCCCGCCATCGAGCGGTCGGTGGTGGTCGACCAGGAAGGGATGGACAAGGTTCGCCCTGCGCTAGCCGCCAATTCCAATGAATGGAAGGCGACGGTGGCTTGGCCAGCTTCCCGCGCCGTGATTGATAGGACGGCCACTGAGATCCCCATCCATCTTCACGCCCTTTGGGCTGGCCTAATTCCCTCCTTCTCCGATTTCTTCAATGCTGTGCTCTCGCATTATCAAGTCAATGCGCTGCACCTGGATCCCCAGTCCATCGTCCTCCTCACCCACTTCGCCTTCGTCTGCGAGGCCATGGTGGGCATTGCCCCTTCCGTGGCTTTGCTCCGACATTTCTTCTCACTGCATCTGACTGACGCCCGCCAGCGCTCGGGGTGCGTGACTGTCGTGGTATTCTCACGGGGGGGGGGTGCAAGACGACAGATGCCAGAAGGTGGCTTAGTGTGAGGGCAAGACCGCTGCCGGAATATCCAGGGACAGGTATGCGAGTAGCACGCGCTAGTTTACCCAGGTTCGGGGCTCTCTGGAAAGATAATACCCCTACTCCTGCAAGTCTGAGTATATATGTGGGGTGTACATCGGGCAGTACAAAGTGCTCCTGGAGCTGTATCTGAGGTCAGTGCCATAGGCATCTGGCCTCGTATCTGTGAGCACAGATGCTCGGGCGTGCATGCCCGTGGCCGGGTGGCCATATGAGCTAGTGGCCATGCGTGGGTGTGTGTGCTCATACGTGAGTGTGAGCCCCCTCCTAGATGGATGGATGGCTATATATATAATGTGGCTAGCTTAGGAAGTAAGCTATGTAGGCATAGTAGCTAGCTAGCTAGTGGCGTGGTGGGGGTGTCATGCTTGTCCCCTGGGTCACTTCATAAATAGTGTCAGGGGACAAGTGACACTATACATAATGGCTGGGGTGACACGTGAACAGTGCTCGGGTACAGCCGTATCGTCAGTGTCGGGTAGATGCAGCGGCTGACTCCGCGCAGCAGGCCGGGTGGCGAGTCGGCCCGGGCATTCGGACAGGGGGCCGCCTGGGCGGCCGGGCAGTCGGCCTGAGGGGCTTTGCTAGCCCCGATGTCTTGAAATATTGTCTCTCCGTCTTCGGGGTACCCTTGGTCAATTACTCCGACAGTAGCCCCCGAGCCTCCGGGCAACTTGGCAAAGTTGGGTGGAGGTTTTTTGGCGGGTGTTGATGTAGAAGATGTTGACGACGGCCGGCTGTGGACCGCAGCCGGTGCAGCCTCGCTGAGTGTAGCCTCCGAGCGAGGGGGGGGGGTCCCCACGGAAATGATCATGCAAAAGACAAAGTTAGTCCACGCAGATATATCAAATGATTGTTTTTAGCATTGCAAGTTTTATGTGGAGGATGCCGACTCAGTTTCGTCGGAGCCCCCTTCAATCTTTTTCATGTTCCCTCCGCTCTTTGGCTTGTGCTCTCGCTTGTCGGACAACCGCTCTGTGGTCTGTGGCTGAGAGTGGGCCGCGAAGTGGAGTGTACAGTACTCAGACTGTGGGAGCAGATTCGACCGAGAAGATACTCATAAAGCAAACGGCCAGGTTGCCCGAACCATTTTTTCTCCCGAGACGTTTTTCGCGTGGGTGGCCTCCAGCGTTCGCTCTTGCTAGCCGGACAGCCGCTCTGCGGTCTGTGACTAAGAGTGAGCCTTTGGTACCGCGCACGCTACTAAGCCGTCTGTGGGAACGAACGTCTCAGGCCAAGCGGCCAGCCTCCGGGCCAACTCTGGCTGGCGTCAGGGCGAACAGTGGTGCAACTGTAATAAAATGCGGAGATAGCCCCCGAGCATCGCTCGAGGTTATTTGTGCTCTCGTGGTGCAAAAAAAATATGCGGGTGAGGAGCTCACATTGATTTTCGTGTAGTCGCGGCAGAGGTCGTCGAAGACAGCCGGCACGGCTCGGCGCTCGCGGAGCGCGTTGGCGCACCCGCTGGGTGTAGCCCTCGAGCCTCTAGGCGCTCGAAGAGGGTCCAGCCGGTCGGGCCTGACCGGCTAGGCGACAAGCAGAACGCGGCCGAGCCGGCCTGTCATAGTCAGCCAGGCGGCGAGGTGTCTGGCAGCGCCCTTTTCTTCTTTTTTCTCTTCTGTCGGCTGCTGGCAGCCGGACAAAACTATTCTCTTGTGTGCAATCTTCCGTGGGGGCGCGCTAGCGGACCCACTGGGTGTAGCCCCCGAGATTCGGGCCGACTGCTGAGCAGTCGGGCCGAATCTTCCGGCAACTACTTTGTCTTCTTCCTTGTGGGGGCGCGTTAGTGCACCCGCTGGGTGTAGCCCCCGAGATTCGGGCCAACTGCTGAGCAGTTGGGCTGGATCTCCCGGCAACTACTTTGTCTTCTTCCTCGCAGGGGCGCGCCAGCGCACCCGCTGGGTGTAGCCCCCCGAGATTCGAGCCGACTGCTGAGCAGTCGGGCCGTATCTCCCAGCAACTACTTTGTATTCTTCCTTTTCTTCTTCAGCCGGCTGGGCGGGCGGACCCCGACACAGCAGTCGGGCTCTTTGCACCCGGCCAGGCAGCCAGCGGTCGGACGCACATCCGGCAGTCGAACGCACTTTTTTTGCCAGCAGTCGGCTGTGGGCAGTCGGCCCTTTTCTTGTAGCACCCGGCCACTTTTCCGCGGACTTTTCTCCAGCCGGACCCCACTCCTTTCTTTTTCTCTTTTTAGCCAGGTGGCCAGCCGGCCACTGACTTTTCTTGCTTGTCTGGAACGAGCAGCCGGCTCGCATCTTCTTTTGTCTTTCTGCTTCTTTTATCTCTGTTCGGCGACAGAGGGTGCGGACGCAGCCGGCCACGGCGCTCAAGCCGGCCGAGCAGTCGGCCGGATGCGGGGAAGGGGGGAGCCGGCCCCGGAGCGGGTGGCCGGGAAGGCGACGGGGCAAGGGTGCAAGCGGGGCTGTAAGCCGGCGCGGAGCGGAGGAGGCCCGCGGTCGAGCTGGCGGGGTCGGCGAGTGGCGAGCCAGCCCAGCGTGTCCGCGGGAGGCGGAGCCGGGTCGGAGGCAGTGGAGCTGGCGGACGAGAGCCGGCTAGGTCGGAGCCGGAGTCGGCGCGGGCGGCAGGAAGCCGGGCGGAGCCAGCAGCCGGCACGGGCGGCAGGAGGCCCGCGGGTCGCGTGGAGGCGAAGCATCCAGCCGGCGAGCTGGATTGCGGGCGCGAATTCGGCGGGGGCCACCCGGGAGGTCGGATGCCGGGTGGCGGCAGGAGCCGCGGCCGGGTTGGGCTGGAGGCCGGACGCGGGGGCAGCCGGGTGGCGAGGAGCCAGAGCCGGCGAGAGTCGCGACAGTGGCCGGTTGCGCGGGGGCCAAAGCGCACGGCTGCGGCAAGCGGGCGGAGGGGGCACGCGGCACGGCTCGCTGCCGCTGCTGGTGGAGAAGCGCGCGCGGGGGTGACGCCGCCGGCCGCGGGGGGCCGGGAGCTGGCGCATGGAGCAGTCGGAGACGGCAGGCGGCGCGCGGTAGGATGCAGCAACGCGGTCGTGGAGCCGCGAAGGAGCGACAATGAGGCGTGGGCCGTGGGGGACCCGGCGGGGAGGAGCCGGACGCTCGGGGCCGGCTAGGCGAGAAGGCGGAGTCGGCACGGAGGTCCCGGGGAGGCGGAGGATGCAGGGGCACCATAGGCGCCGCCTGCTCGTGCATCTCGACGCTGTGCGGGACGAGGTCATCAGCGGGAGACGGTCAACTGCGCGGCGGACCTGGGTTGGTGCAGGTGCGCGCACGCGCGGCGGCGGAGTCGGCCCGGAGCAGTGGAGCGGAGCAGCTGCATGCAAACCCGGGCAGAGCAAAGCAGAGCAGAGCTGAGGCACTCCTCTCTGATGCATGTGGCTAATGCATGGGTGACCAATGACCTTTATTTGGCCAGTGTACGAGGATTATCTGGGAAGTATGTGTGTAGTGTATGGCCAATGGTTTGATCATTGTCTGACTTGCATCTAGCTAGCTTGTCTAGATGATATTTAGAGTAGCGAACGCACGTTTCGGCCGGAGCAAAGCACAACGCGGAGGGGAGCAGACGCGAGCGGCGTGCGGATGGATGTGGCCGACCGAAACGAGGCACCGCACGCGGCGGGCGCGCGGACGGCCGGCGTCGCAACGGTGGTGATGAAGGCGACGAGGCCGACGACGAGGACGCGCCGTCCCGCGGGGCCGCTCCGGGGGCGGGTCGAAGTCGAGCCCCCAAGCGCTACCGGAGAGACGGCGCGACGCCGCGGCGGTGATGGCGAAGATGGTCCTGTCCGGACTGCGAAACCAGCAGCAGTAGGCCCCACGGTGGGCGCCAACTGTCGTGCTATTCTCACGGGCGGGTGCAAGATGACAAATGCCACAAGGTGGCTTAGTGTGAGGGCAAGACCGCTGCCGGAATATCCAGGGATGGGTATGCGAGTAGCACACGCTAGTTTACCCAGGTTCGGGGCTCTCCGAAAAGATAATATCCCTACTCCTGCATGTCTGAGTATATATGTGAGGTGTACATCGGGCAGATGCTCGGGCATGCATGCCCGTGGCCGGGTGGCCATATGAGCTAGTGGCCATGCGTGGGTGTGTGTGCTCATACGTGAGTGTGAGCCCCCTCCTGGATGGATGGATGGCTATATATAGTGTGGCTAGCTTAGGAAGTAAACTATGTAGGCATAGTAGCTAGCTAGCTAGTGGCATGGTGGGGGTGTCATGCTTGTCCCCTGGGTCACTTCATAAATAGTGTTAGGGACAAGTGACACTATACATGATGGCTGGGGTGACACGTGAACAGTGCTCGGGTACAACCATCTTGTCAGTGTCGGGTCGATGCAGCGGCCGACTCCGTGCAGCAGGCCGGGTGGCGAGTCGGCCCGGGCAGTCGGACAGAGGGGCTTTGCTAGCCCCGATGTCTTGAAATATTGTCTCGCCATCTTCGGGGTACCCGTGGTCAATTACTCCGACAGTGACCTTCCAGGACATGGTGGTGACGGCCGGCTCGGGGATCGACTTCGGGCTCTCTCCAGTTGTGGACGGATTCGGAGGCCGTGGGTGTTCGTCGATGTGGGCGTGCTCAGCCCCCTGCTCTTGCTCCCGTGGGCACCGGTCGTTCCAAGCTCCGGCTGGGGCCACACGAGGCTTGCCGACCAGTGGCTCGCCCACGTCTGGCGGCGGCTGGCCTGTCGGATGTGGGGTTCCGGCAAACCCTTAAGGTTCGAACACTGGGGTGCGCGCAAAGTCTTTCCCTCCTACCGATCCACGCTCTAGCTCGCTAAGATCTCGCGGACAAACTCAACGAACTCGCAACACAGAAAGACACGAGGTTTATACTGGTTCGGGCCACCGTTGTGGTGTAATACCCTACTCCAGTGTGGTGGTGGTGGATTGCCTCTCGGGCTGATGATGAACAGTACAAGGGAAGAACAGCCTCCTGAGGTTGAGGTGTTCTTGTGCTTGTGTAGTTGAGGATGATCTGGACCAGTTCGAGATCCGTCGCCTCCTACTGTGGTGGCTAGTCCTATTTATAGAGGCCCTGGTCCTCTTCCCAAATATCGAGCGGGAAGGGAGCCAACAACGGCGGGCAAATTTGAAGGGGGACAGCTAGTACAAGCTATCCTAACAAAAGTGGTCTTCGCCTGCGAAAAGCTCTAGGGTGACGTCGTCTTGGGCTCCACGATGACCTCCGCCTTGCCGTCCTCCTGGTCTTGGTCTCGTTGCACTAATATGGCAACCTTTGCCTGATGCCTCGATACTCTTCGCCTGCGTTGGCCTCCTTAGCACCAAAGAGGAAACAAGGACGCTGCGCGCGCTGGCGCCCGCCTGGTGCCGTTCGTCATGGCTCACGTCACGAGAGCCTCGTGAGGTTTGCCCCGCCTTGATATCTCCGCTCCTCGTGAGCCTGCCTGGCTAGGCCACTCCAGAGGAGGTCTTGCGTCGTCCGCCTCGCGAGGCTTGGACCCTCGCGAGGGTCTTGGATGCCTTGTTGATGAAGATGGGCCGTACGGCCTGCTGCTTAGCCACGCTGTGGGCCGCAGGCAGGCAAGTCTGGGGACCCCCGTTCCCAGAACACCGACAGTAGCCCCCAGGCCCAAGGTGCGCCGGGGCTTGGCTTCGCGGAGAAGCCAAGGGTCAAGTTCGGAGCACCGCTGGCCCCAAAAGCCTGTGGCCTCAGTTGACGCGTGGTGGTTGATTGGACGTGGGCGTCTCTGCTTCTGCACGCTGCCTTTGAATCCGCCTGGCTATGCGGCCCCTGCGGCCTACACAGTTATTCCTCCGCCTCCTGCGCTTGCTTCCCCAATTCCCCTGCTTCCTTGTGGCTCTGCTTCTCTTCTCCAATCTGACTTGCGCTCCGCCTACTTCATCGCCATGGCGCCAAAACAAGCTGAGAAGGGGAAGAGACCTCTGTCTCTACCTGCTGCGCCTCCGTCCTTAGCGCTGGCGCTCGGCCGGTCTCGGGTGCTCAACGACGAGGCCATGGAGAAGGTGCGCCCGATGCTTGCTTCCAGCTTCAATGAGTGGGGGGAGACGGCGGCTTGGCCCGCGTCTCGCACTCGCACGGCTCAGACGGCCACCGAGGTCCCAATTTCATAGATGCCCTCTGGGCTGGCCTGATTCCTCCCTTCTCCGCCTTCTTCTACGCGGTGCTTGAGCATTATCAGATTCACATGCTGCATCTCGACCCTCAGTCTGTGACTCTTCTTGCTGTCTTCGCCTTCGTGTGCGAAGCCATGGTGGGCATCGCTCCTTCGGTGGCCCTCCTCCGTCACTTCTTCTCATTGCATCTGGCCGACCCTCAGCAATGCTCGGGGTGCGCGAGCTTCCAGGCCGTGGCTGCGACGGCGGGCGAGGGGATCGACTTCGAGCTTCCTCCATCCACGAGCGAATTCCGGATACGATGGGTGTTCGTCGATGCCGGTGTGCTCAGTCCTCTGCTCCAGGCTCCGCCGGGGCCCACTGTTCCTAACTCCGGCTGGAGCCATCAGCGGCTCACGAGCCCTGGCCTCGCCCACGTCTGGCTCAGGTTGAGGTTGCTGAAGGATCGCGGCGTAACTGCACCGATGGTGGTGAAGGAATTCATCCAACGCCGGGTCGCTCCGCTTCAGCGCCATTCTCGCCCAATGTGGACCTTGCTCAGCAGCCAGGACCGCATGAGGTTTCAGGAATCCGGGCTCCTCCTCGGGACGCGGCGAACAGTGCTCAAGGTCCTGACGGGTGTCTTTCTGCCGGCCAAACTGCCTGGGAAGAACTGTTTGCTGTACCGCTGCAAGAACAAAGATGAATTTGTAAAGAACATGCCTCTCTTTGATGAATGGGGGCCGCGGCCGAACAGCCTGGAGGGGCCTCGTGAGAACCCCATCGTCGTGGTTCCCTTCCTTGCCCCTGATGCTGAGCTCGCCCCAAGTGACGGTGCAGGTGGGCGAGCTCCGGCGGAGGCCGGTGGCTCGAGTGCCGAGGAGCACGTGCCGAGTGGTGATCCTGGGGCATCGTCCTCAAGAGCCTGCCACTCCCCTCCAGAGGCGTCGGTTGCTGAGGAGACGTTGCATGCGACTCCCTAGGCCAAGGCTCTAGGAGCCTCGGGAGGTCGTGGTGAAACGGTGCCCGGCTGTTGGCCGCGCCCGGGCACCCCTGAAGATATTCTTCCAAGCTCTTCTTTGGCCCCGCTGCGCACCGGTCGTCACGTCCAGCGTTTTGGCCGTCTTTGTGTGGACTTCAAGGAGCTCCGCAAGAGGAAAGGATCTCCCAGCGGTAGCAACATCTTTAGACCGCCGAAGCGGAGGAAGTACATCGCCGTTGACGTGTAAGTATCGTACCACCGTGGCTCCCCATGTGCTGTTTTTCGTCTCCTGACGTCAGCTCTTCAGGGCTCCTTCCGTCGAGGCGGCCGCGCCTCCTGAGTAATGGCCTCCTTCTTCCTTAACCCTTCCGCCGGCCTCGAGCGCTCCGAGTTTGCTGGTTGCCCCTGGAGCAGGGTTGGTTGAAGGGGCACTCCTGCCTTCCTGGTGTGCTGAACCTGCGGCCTCGTCGCTCCTCCCCCTTGGTCTGGCGTGGAGCTTGGCAGGCGTGCCCAAGACTCCTCCGCTGGTCTTTGACGGCAACTTGTTGGCTTCGATCTTCGGCACCTCTTCGAGCAGCGAGCCCCAGCCGGCTTGGGCTTCTCGCGAGGACGGGCTGGTGTCGGGTGTGGCGCCAGCCCCCAGCCCCCTGCCGAGGGGTGGCGCGCAGCTTGGCGCCCCGCCCGCAGCCCCCAAGGTGGAGGACGAAGAGGGCTGGGCGTTCGAGCTTGAGCGCGGGCGGAGCGTGGTTCGCCATGAGCTCTTCCAGGAGGCGGTGAACGCGATGAGCCGACTTGGTGAAGAGCTCGCGAGTGTCGATTCGCGTCTTGAGGCTGAAGGTCTCCGGTTGGCGGAGGAGCGGTGCAAGCTGAAGGTGGCCATCAACCTCGGCCGCTATCAGCATGACCTTGAGAAAGCGAAGGCCGAGGCGTCTCTCAAGGTTTCCCATGAAGCCCGCTCACGAGCCTTGGAAGAGGCTCGCGAGGCTGATCGCCGCCGCGAGGCTGCGGAGAAGCGCGCGTGGGAGCTCCAGGCCTGGAGCGCGTCTCTTGAGTAGCAGGTGGAGGCGCGCAGGGCCGCTCTTGCGTCGCTGAGGGGGACGCCCATGGAGGAAGAGGAGGTCCGGAAGCGTGGGGAGGCGCTGGCCCTGGAGGCCATGGAGCGTAGCCGCGAGCTCGAGCAACTGGAGACGAGGGAGCGTCAAGTTGCCCAAGCAGAAGACGCCGTTGGAGCTCACGAGGCTGGAGCTGAGGAGGAGGTGAACCGCCGGGTGGCCGAGGTTCGTGCAGACCTGGAGGGCAGGTACGACCTGAAGCTGAAGCTCGCGGGCGTGGAGGATGAGGGCAGGGCCGCTGCCCTCAGGCCCAGGTTGGACGAGGCTGAGAGGCGCGCGGAAGCCACGGCCGCCGCCCTGGTCACGGCGCAGGCGGACTTGGCCTCCGCCCGCGCCGAGCTGCGTTCCCTCCGGAGGCGGGTTGATGACGCAGAGGCCGTCGCGAGACAAAACACGGAGGAGGTGCTCCAACGTCGAACGCTGGAGCGCGAGCATGCCCCTATGCTTCAGGATCTCCGGAACAGGGCCAATATCGCCCTGGGCCATATTTGCGACGTGGAGGAGCCGACCCCTCACTCAAATGATTATGCCAGCCACCTGACCTTCTTCACCGAGGTGGTGACGCGCCTGGAGGCTCGATCTGCCAGAGCTCACCAGCTTGTGGAGGAAAGGGGGCGCGGCCTGCTCGAGCGCGCTTTCTCCCGTGTCTTTAGCCACCTCCTGAATGCCGACCCCAACTTTGACTTTGACGCCGCCATCGCCCCCGTACCCACGGCTGTCCGGGGCGACCTAGCGCGCTGGGTTGAGGACAATGTGGACACGATGGTTAGGGCCTTCGCTTCGGAGGATGACGCGGTGGTGGTCGTCGCAGACGAAGGCGACGTGGTCGACGATGGCGACGGGGGCGTCGCCGATGGCGGCGATGATGCCGATGAAGACGACGGCGACGCGAGTGACGCGTCTGCGGGTGATGCAGCGAGCGACATTTCCGGCTGATCCCTTGTTCTCCTGTCATTTCTTCCTGCGCACAAACTCGGGCATGGCCCTTGGAAACTTGTAAGAGCATTTTGAGAGGGGGAGCCCCTCATGTAAGCAAATTGCAGTTTTTATTTTCCCATGCGATGTGAGTTTGTGTCCTCGTGAACTTGTGAATCCTGATGTGAGTTTTCTGCCTTGGTTTACCTTAGTCAGCACCAGCTTTGAGCTGGGTTGCGATGTGTCGAGTTCCTGAGAACCTTGCGGAGCTCATCGCCCCGTCGGAAGGGGGCCCACGAGAGGTGAGCACCAGTTGCAGTGTTAGCACGTGCTTGGCGTGCGCGTGCTTCGCGCAGTCCCGCTCGCGAGGAGCTCGTGAGGGAAAGGCGACGGACATGAGTCCGAGACAAAATGAGATCCAAAAGGCAAGAAATTGCTCAAACGAGAAAAGGCTCCCCCCGCGCGCATCAATAAAAACTCAGCTTCAACTCAAATCCAGATCCAGAAAGCAAAGCCACAGAAAGAGAGAGATCCAAAGCAAAAGGCCGCGTCCGGCACCTAGTCTAGTCTTCTGGTCTTCAAGTATTCTCACCAGCGCGGAGCTAAGTGCTGCCACTAGGCGTGGGAGGGAGCCCCAGGGCCTGAGGCCGGGACCCTTGAGACTCCGGGGCGTGTACAGCCCCAACTCATTATTGCGTGAGAGTGTCACGGGCGGCGAGCTTCACAGGCACTGGGCCTTCTTCACAGGTACCGGCCTTGCTTCATATCGCCAGACGAGGGCCCCGCCTTGCGCCACTCTTGACCTCCTCTGAGCCGACCGGTCACCAGGACGACACAGAGGAGGGAAAGAGGACGCCAGCGGTTCCCTCGGCGACCATAGGTCCTCTGCTGGGGGAAGGGTTGTCGAGGCCTCCCCGGCAGAGGGCCTACCTACGGGTGTCGTCAGGCGATGCGCGCCGCGGGGAGGGGCCTTGCTCCTGGCTCCCTCTCGGTGGCCCCCAGCGTGTCTCCCTTGTTGGGACGGGTGCCGCCGTGCCTGGGTCGTCGATCGACGCTGCAACCTGATTCATCTGTAGTCCATGGTTAGCATAAGCCTGTTCCTGAGAGACTAGCGGTACCCTGTAGTTGCCGCTTGCCGGCGCGATCGTTGTGGTTCTCCGTTGGTTCTTTGAAGGCTTCGGCTCCTAGCGCCCCCTCTCCCCAATCTTCTCCAGTAAATGAGCCGAGCTCGTCCTCTGGTGCGTACCCTTGGTCCACCATGCGGGGCACGTAGGCTTCCGGGGCCGTCACCCTGAACACCTCGCCGTGGTGCCCCACGCTCCATGTTGCTCCGCCCATGATGGCGTCCTGGGGATGACGGCATCCGGCTGGGACCATGGGGGGCGACGCTTGCGCCCGTGCTTGTCGAGGGCGGCATGGGGGAGTCGGAGCCCCCTACGCCACCGGCCGTGCTGATGTTGATGAAGCCCCCGGGCGTAGTTGATGGCGCGTGGATGTGGTGAGGTTCGCCGCGCGGCCCTGCAGTGGCCTGGGGAGGAAGTCGATAGCAGAAGGGTGGTGCTCCCAACGGCGCTGCGTCCAGCCGCTCGGCAACACGCTCCAGCAGCGTGTCCCGGCCGCTCTCCATCAGCCGGCATCACAGCAGCTGCCTTGCCACCGTGAGTGCCGCCCGCATGTTTGCTTGCTCCCGCCGTGAGTGCGGCGCCGTTGCTGCGGCATGACTCGCCGCTCTTGCCGCGGCTCGTACTTGCCGCGGGGTGAGGGTGGATGACGCCTGGCCGCGCTGTCCGCCCCCGGCGGAGTTTGGCGGCGCCCGTGTCGTTGGAGTGCAGGGTCGAGACCTTCATGGGCAGGCGGCGCTGCCCGGGCTGGCCAGGCTGCCCAGCGGTCGGAGCCGGCCCTTGAATCGCCAGACATCGTGGCTGGTGAGCGTCGGAGAGCTGACTGGCGGAGAAGAAGCTCCGGCGCACCCCTACCTAGCGCGCCAAATGTCGGATGTGGGGTTCCGGCAAACCCTTAAGGTTCGAACACTGGGGTGCGCGCGAAGTCTTTCCCTCCTACCGATCCATGCTCTAGCTCGCTAAGATCTCGCAGACGAACTCAATGAACTCGCAACACAGAAAGACACGAGGTTTATACTGGTTCGGGCCACCGTTGTGGTGTAATACCCTACTCCAGTGTGGTGGTGGTGGTTGCCTCTTGGGCTGATGATGAACAGTACAAGGGAAGAACAGCCTCCTGAGGTTGAGGTGTTCTTGTGCTTGTGTAGTTGAGGATGATCTGAACTAGTTCGAGATCAGTTGCCTCCTACTGTGGTGGCTAGTCCTATTTATAGAGGCCCTGGTCCTCTTCCCAAATATCGAGCGGGAAGGGAGCCAACAACGGCAGGCGAATTTGAAGGGGGACAGCTAGTACAAGCTATCCTGACAAAAGTGGTCTTCGCCTGCGAAAAGCTCTGGGGTGACGCCGTCTTGGGCTCCACGATGACCTCCGCCTTGCCGTCCTCCTGGTCTTGGTCTCGTTGCACCAATATGGCAACCTTTGCCTGATGCTTCGGTACTCTTCGCCTGTGTTGGCCTCCTTAGCACCAAAGAGGAAACAAGGACGCTGCGCGCGCTGGCGCCCGCCTGGTGCCGTTCGTCATGGCTCACGTCACGAGAGCCTCGTGAGGTTTGCCCCGCCTTGATATCTCCGCTCCTCGTGAGCCTGCCTGGCTAGGCCACTCCAGAGGAGGTCTTGCGTCGTCCGCCTCGCAAGGCTTGGACCCTCGCGAGGGTCTTGGATGCCTTGTTGATGAAGATGGGCCGTACGGCCTGCTGCTTAGCCACGCTGTGGGCCGCAGGCAGGCAAGTCTCTGGACCCCCGTTCCCAGAACGCTGACATGGCCAGGTTGAAGGACCTCGGGGTGACCGCGCCCATGGTGGTGAAGGAGTTCATCCGGTGCCGCATCCCTCCGGTCTAGCGCCACTCCCAGCCGATCTGGACCTTCTCCGGCAGCAGGGACCCCATAAGGCTTCACGAGCCTGCGCTTCCTCCTGAGGCGCTACGGAAGGAGCATGAGCTTTGGACGGGCGACCTGGCACCAGCCGATCTGCCTGAGGGGGGTTGCCTCTTGTACTGCTGCTCGAACAAGGTGGAGTTCACGAGGCAGATGCCCCCCTTCGACGAATGGGGGTTGTGCCCGGTCGGTCTTGAAGGGTCCCGCGAGAGCCCCGTTCTTGTGGTTCCTTTGCCTGCCGCCACCACGACGCTCACCCCAGAAGTGGGTGCAGGGGGGCGAGCGCCATCAAACGCCAGCGACGTGGCTGCTCAAGAAGCGGCGCTGATCGAGGCTCCTGAGGCGACGACCTCCGGGGCTCGTGCGTGTCGTCGCGAGGAGGCGGCCGAAATGCTGGCGTGGTCTGATGCTCCCGAGGCCGCCCCCCAGGGGCCCCGCCAACCGTACCTGGCGCAGGTGGCCGTGCCCAGGGCTTTGGCCAGCTTCGCCTGAATTTCGAGGCACTCCGCAAGAGGAAGGGGTCTCCGAGCCGCAGCGGTGACGCTTACCGACCGTTGAAGCAGAGGAAGTACATTGCCATAGACGAGTAAGTACCTCACCTCCGTGATTTCCTGAGTGCTGCATCCCCTCCTGACGGCTACGCTTTAGGGTCCCTTCGGCTGGATCGACGAAATCTCCTGTGAAGCGGCCTCCGCCCGCTCAGGGCTCACTACTAGCCTTGAGCATTCCCTGCCGGACTGCTTCGCATGGCACGAGGCCTGTTGAGGAGGCGAACTTACCGACCAGGTGTCTTGACCATGCGTTCCTGTCGTCCCTCCTTTGCGGTCCTGCTGGGGGCACTGAAGGCGTGCCGAGGGCCCCTCCATTGGTCATCGCCCACAACTGGGCGACCTCAGCCTTGGCCTCGTCCTCGAGCATCGAGGCCTCACCCCGCAGTGCCTCCGCCGAGGCCCGAAAGGTGGCAGGGAAGGCGCCGGCTTCCAGCCCCTTGCTAGGAGCAGGCGAGCTGCTTCAGGCTTCCCCAACGATTCCCGGTGCGGAGGACAGACCCGGCCGCACGTTTGAGCTTGCGTGCGGACGTGGCGCCGTCCGCCACGAGCTCTTCCGGAAGGCGATGGGTGCGCTGAGCTGGCTCGGGGAAGAGCTTGTCGATGTGGACACCCGCCTTGAGACAGAGGGCCTTCAGCTGGTGGACGAATGGCATCAATTGAAGGTGGCCATCAACATCGGGCGTCTTCAGCGCGAGCGCGCCAGTGCGAAGGCCGAGACGTCGCTTGCGACCTTACCCGAGGCCAGCGCCCGGGCCTTGGAGGAGGCCATGGAGGCTGATCGCCGCCGCAAGGTCGCCGAGGAGCGCGAACGGGAGCTTCTGGCCTTGAACGCTACCCTTGAGCAGCAGGCCGAGGCGCGTAGGGCTGTCTTGGCGTCAATGAGGGGGCGCCTTCCAAAGAGAAGGAGATCTTGAAGCGTGAGGAGGCGCTGATGTTGGAGGCCTCGGAGCGCAGCCTCGAGCTTGAACGGTTGGAGATGAGGGAGCGCCAGGTGATCCTGGCTGAGGATGCTGTCAATGCGCACGAAGCCGAGGTCCGAGGGGGAGGTTGATCGGAGGGTGGCGAAGGCTCGTGCAGATCTTGCCGATGAGTACAATCTGAAGTTGAAGCTCCTGGAGGCTGAAGCCGAGGGCAGGACCGCCGCCCTCAGGACGCGGTTGAACGAGGCGGAGCTGCGTGAGAAGGCCGCTGTGGCGGCCCTGACCTCTACCCAGGCTGATCTAGCCTCCACACGCGCCGACTTGCTCTCGCTCCAGCAGCAGATCGATGGCGTCGCGTCCCTCGCGGAGCAGAACAGGGAGGAGGCATGCCGTCAGCAGACGCTGCAGCGCAAGCATGCCCCCATGCTTCAGGCCCTCAGGGTGAGGGCTAACCGAGCCATGGGCACCATCTGCGAGGAGAACGCCCCTCATCCCCGCGTGGAAGATTACGCCAGTCACCTTCGCTTCTTCACCGAAGTCGTGACGTGTCTAGAGGACCGAGCCGCGAGGGCCCGCGAGCTTGTCGAGGAGAGGAGTCGGGGCCTCCTTGGATGTGCGTTCTCACGCGTCTTCAGTCATCTTCAGAACCTCAACCCCCAC
Source organism: Triticum aestivum (assembly GCF_018294505.1). Classification (NCBI taxonomy): domain Eukaryota; kingdom Viridiplantae; phylum Streptophyta; class Magnoliopsida; order Poales; family Poaceae; genus Triticum; species Triticum aestivum. Next base: position 382,339,655 of record NC_057814.1, on the reverse strand, counting down.
TTCGACTTAGATGCTGCCATAGCCCCAGTGCCCGGGGTCATCCGGGACAACCTGTCGCACTGGGTGGACAATCACGTGGATGCTTTTGTCAGGGCGTTCACCACTGAGGACAACGCGATGGTGGTCGCGGTGGACGAAGATGGCGCAGTCGACGATGATGAAGATGAAGCTAGTGACAGCGCCGGCAGCACGTATGAGAGCGACCAGGGTGACGCTGTGGGCAGTACGTCTAGTTAGGCATTCCTTCACCTGAACCTGCACGAAAAGACTTGGGCACGGCCCCGCAGGGTGTGAGACCATTTTGCAGGGGGGGCTCGTGTATGTAAATTGATGTTCTATCTTTTAAGCCAGACCTGAAACGTGCGAGCTTGTGAGCCCCTGAGCTGGGTTATCGCTGTGACTTACCTCGATCCTAGTAGGCCTTGAGCGGGTTTTGGGGTTGCCGATGTGCCTTTCTCCTAAGGGGAGCCCTTTAGGGGCTCACGAGGTTTTAGATCTCCCGAGGAGCTTGCTGGTCCGCCCGAGAGGGCCTCGCGAGGAGTGAATGCTAGACTAAGGCAGGATGCGCGCGTGGTGGTCCCGTGGCGATTATACTCTCGATCCTGGGGGATTTGCCATCGCCCGGGCTTGCCTGAGCACGGTCGATGTGCGCATACCATGCCCAGCCCCCGCTCGCGAGGCGCTCGCAGGGGAAGGGGTAGCAGGCGCGAGCCCCGAAATAAAGCATGCAACCAAAACGCAAGAAATCAACACGACCAAGAGAAGACTCCCCCCATGCTTGACAAAAAAAATAAGACTTCAAGTTCAGCTCAAAAGGGCGGCGAATCGAGTTACAGAAAAAGGGATGAAAGCAAATGGCCGCGTCCGGCACCTAGCTAGTCTTCTTGTCTTGCCACCAGCAAGGAGCTAACTGGCTGTGAGCATAGTCATTAGGGGACAGTGTCGACGGCCATCGCGGAGCATGGTGCTTCCACTAGGACGTGGGCGGGAGCCCCCGAGGCCCGAGGGCGGCACTCCGGAGACTCCGGGGCGTGTACAGCCCCACTCATTATTACGTGAGAGTGTCATGAGCAGAGACCTTCACAGGCGCGAGCCTTGCTTCATATCGCCAGACGAGGGCCCCGCCCTGCGCCACCCCCGACCACCATTGGGGCGTCCGGAAACCAGGACGAGACCAAGGGGCAAGGAGGACGCTAGCGGGGACCCGGTGACCACGGGTCCTCTGTCGGGGGGGAAGGGCTCACCGGCGCTCCCCCCAGCAGAGGACCTACCTCCGTGCAGCGCCTTGCTCCGTGCGGCGCGGGGGAGGGCCTGGCTCCGGGCCTCTCCCGCGCTGCCCCCAGAGCACCATTCCCGCCGGGGGCAAAGCCACCGCCCTAGGGTCTCCAACTGCTGCCGCGGCCTGGTTCACCTGCAGCTCATGGTTAGCGTAAGCTTGCTCCTGAGATATTGGCTGTACCCCGCCGTCGTCGTCGCTGAAGGGGTCGGCGAAGCCTCCGGGCAACTCATGGAGGGCCCATGCCTCGGGCGTTGCGCCCACCCATCCTGGCTTAGGGAACGGGCTGGGGCCTTCCCCCGGCAAGTACTCCAGGTTCACCATGCGGGGCACATAGGCGTCCGCGGTCGCCCCGCCGGAGCCATCACCCAGGTGCCCCGCGCCTTGAGCCACTAGCCGTGGCATTTGGCCCTGGTGGGCGCTGGGCGGCATTCCAGCGCGTCCCTGTGGTGGACCGCCGGCACTTGTCCCTCCTGGCTGCGGCGCTGTCGAGGCAAGACGGCCTGCGCTGAGGTCTATGTTGGTGTTGCCGGGTCCCCCTGGTACCCCAGGAGGCGCGCGAGCTCGCCGGGGCCTCGCGCGCGCTTCCCCCACCACCTGAGGTGTGGTCAGGGAGCAGAAGGGCGACGTACCTCTGCAGGCAGCGTCGAGCAGTTCAGCGACGCGCTCCAGCAGCGCATCGCGCTGCTCTCCACCAGCCTGCATCGTAGCAGCTCCCGTGCCACGATGAGCGCGGCTCGCATGTTCGCCTGCTCCCGTCGAGTGTGCGGTGCCATTGCCACAGCGTAGCCGGAAGATCGCGTGGCAGCGCGCGTGCGCCGTAGTGCGAGGGCGGAGGGCGCCGGTCCACGCCGCCCGCGTCTGGTGGCGTTGGGTGGTGTGCGGGCTGCCTGGAGCGCGGAGTTGAGGTCTTCTTGAGTGGACGGCGCCGTCTAGGCGGGCCAGGCAGCCCACTGGTCAGCATGAGTCCTCGGATCATTGGCCATCGGGACCGCAAGGCGACGGCGGGCCGATTGATGGAAGAGAGGCTTCAGCGCACCCGTACCTAGCGCGCCAAATGTCGGATCGGGGTTCCGCAGAGCCTTCAGAGGTTTGAACTCTGGGGTGCGCACGAAGGACTCTCTTTCCCCAGCCTACCTACCCAGCGATTCCACAGCCTAGCTCGACGAACTTGAAGAACAGGAGACACAGAGTTTTATACTGGTTCGGGCCACCGTGTGGTGTAATACCCTACTCCAGTGTGGTGGTGGATTGCCTCACGAGGGCTGAGGATGAACTAGTACAATGGATGAACAACCTCACGAAGAGAGGTGTTCTTGAGCTCGATGAGCTGGTGGGTGTGAGGATGGAATGGTTCCGATCCAAGATGAGATGCTTCCTACAGTGGTGTCTAGTCCTATTTATAGAGGCCCTGGTCCTCTTCCCAAATGTAGGAGGGAAGTGATCCCACAACGGTCAATTTTGAAGGGAGACAAATAGTACAAGCTATCCTGACAAAAGTAGTCTTCGCCTGCCAAAGGCGCTGGTGGTGACGCTGTCGTGGGCTCCGCGATGACCTCCATCTTTCTGTCCTGCTGGTCTTGGTCTTGTTGCACCGATATGGAAACCTTTGCCTGATGCGTTGGGACTCCTCGCATGCGCTTGCCTCTTTAGCACCAAAGAGGAAACTGGTACACTGCGCCCGCTGGCGCTCGTCTGGCCTTGGTCGTCATGGCTCACATCATGTGAACCTCGTGAGGTGCCCCCTGCATAGATATCTCCGCTCCTCGGGAGCCAGCCTAGCGAGGCCGCCCCCAGGGAGGTCTTGGTGTCGTCCGCCTCACGAGGCTTGGCCCCTCGTGAGGGTCTTGAGTAGTTGCTGCCGAAGCTGGGCTGTACCGGGCCGTTGGTGGAGCCACGCGTGGGCCGTAGGCAAGCAAGTCTGGGCACCCCCGTTCCCAGTATGCCGACATACGTAAAGCGAACGTTAAGCGTGCGTAGAGTTGCATCGATAGAACTTGAGGGATTATTTGTTCTACCTTTAGCTCCTCTTTGGGTTCAACACTCTTACTTATCGAAAGAGGCTACAACTGATCCCCTATACTTGTGGGTTATCAAGACCTTTTTCTGGCGCCGTTGCGAGGGAGCAATAGCGTGGGGTAAATATTCTCGTGTGTGCTTGTTTGCTTTATCACTATGTAGATTTTATTTGTTGTTCTATGTTCTTTTCTATCTTTAGTTATGGATATGGAACACGAAATACCAAAAAAATAGGTGTACTTGCTACTCATGGAGATGGGGAACCTCCTAAAAACCCTCGATGCTCATTAAGTGAAAGATATTATGCACTACTTTAATAATCCTGAGAAAACCCCATTCAATTATATAATGGGAGACACATTGGATCCACATGAATACTTTAGGAATTATCGCTTGACACAAAAAGGGAAACGATTATAGGATCAAATTCATATGTTGCATTGGTATGCTCGGGAGCTATGCTTGAGATATGATTGTACTTGTTGCTCTAGGTTGAAGGCTCCACACCTTCCCTTTTCATGTAAATTTAATGATAATAAAACCTTGGCTTCTTATAATAATGGTATATACACTGGTACGCGTCGGTGCTATACAAACGGTTTTCAACCCCTTTTCGCGACGGCATTTGGAACCATCGCCTAGTGAGTGACGGTGATAGGGGGTCCTTCCCACATGACCCAGATACCATGGGGATATGCCCTCCTGGCACACACGCTCGGCAAAATGAGTTCGTGTGCGACCGGCGAGCGCTCAAGTACGAAAATACGTACGGTAGAGCTAAAAAATACAATTATACAGGCGAAATTGTTTCTGGTCGCAAGTACATCCCACACAGTCAGTCCCCGCTATACGTTTCCGTTCGTATGTACATCCCGCACAGTCGCTCCAAGGAAAACGTTTCCCTTCATAGGTACATCACACACAATTTCCCCATTAAATCGTTTGTGATAGCGTTGCCATTGCACACGATATTAACAATTTTATCGTTTGCGTTATTGAATGCATCACACACGGTGCGTAGAAGAAACCGTGTGGCAAAGGCTGTCCATCACACACAATTTTTATGTGGTAAACCTTTGCGCAAGGTGGCCTAACGCAAACAGTTTTCAAAAGAAGGTCGTGTGTGATTGTTCATTGACCCAACACGGTTTATTCCTAGAAACTGTGTGCGTTGCCTGAGGTCATCGCCCACGGTATTTTCTGAATAAATTAGTAGGCTAATTCGCCATTAGCAGGTTAATTTCCCTATTATTAATAATCCATTTATTAATCTAATTGGCATTCATATTAAGCACATAATATATTTCATTTCCATGTTAAGGAAGCAGGATTTCATAATTGAAATACATCAGAGTACCACATGATATAGCTTCAGCACTCAGCTACCCCATTACACAACTGCACCAGCACCAAGTTTCACATGCAACATTTAGAACCTTTCGAAATTAGAATCATAGATGGTATATAGACAGATGCATCTCATCTGGAAAACTGCTGAAGCGGAAGGCGAATATTGAGCCTTCATTCATGGTCCTTCGTCCTCTTCAGGAACACTTCAATATTGAACCGTGGGTGTTGTATGAAAACCTTCCTCGCCTCCTGACCATAGAGGTGATTTCAGAGGTAATCATCAGTGAACTGCTTTGGAAAGGCCTGAAAACAAGGATATGCATAAATATCTTCTCTATATTGGAAATGGGGCAAAGGAATAAAAAACGACAAGGTTTAATAGTTAGTACCATCTTGTAGTGAACTGATGTCTTCTTCATTGTGCAGACAAAGATCTTGTTGTTTTTTGTTGCTAATTTCTTTATCCTAACAATGTAGCGATCCGGCCTCAGACGGTCAAATCTCTGTGCTTAAGTGTCATCCCTAGATCGGTATGCCGACACACAGAATACTCGAGGATTTATAACAGAGGTAAATCACATGTATAAAGTAGCGTAAATATTATTACCTCATTCCATATAGCGGAAGTAACAACAAAGTTGTGGAGTTCCCAACAACGCCAACGGCAAAGTTGAGTGTAGAAATCGTAACCCTAACGTATCACTTACTCGTCGTAAGAATCCTGCAACATGAGACGTTGCAGCCACAAAGGGTCAGTACATTGAATATACTGGCAAATTCACACCATAGAGCAATGATGAATAATATCTATCACTACATGCATATTTGGCTGGTGGAGGCTCTAAATTTAATTTTGCATAAAGCTAATTTTTTCCCTACATCAAAGGAATATGTTTTATTTAACTACTAAGTTGGTTGAAAACATTGAGAAGGTTCCTCCAACTCAATCCCAAAATAGTATTAATAACCCAACAAAATAATTAAGTAACATGACGAGATCAAATCAATAATTCAAGTACCAGATACTCAAGATGTCCATAACCGGGGACACGGCTAATCATGATTAGTTTGTACACTCTGCAGAGGTTTGTGCACTTTTCCCCACAAGACTCGATCTCCTCCGTTGTATTTCTCGCACTGCATGGTGTTTGAGAAACGGATGACCGAGACACAGTCTTTCCGAAGAGGTCCCCTTAACCGATAGATAGGTCGGTACACCTACAATCCCCTACATCTGCTAGCCCATCATGTAAAGGTTTCCCACAACTTACTCAACTATGCCAGAGCCCCTAATGGCTTGTGGCTGCACACGGAAGTTTCTAGCATGAATAATCTTATGATCCCTTTGAGCCTGGGTAGCGAACCATAGGATGATCACATGGGTACTCCGGGATATCCCAGGACAGCGCTGGATTGCTCCAGGTGCCCAGACAACCACTGTGTGCTCCAGGGTGCCTCAACTAATCCACCCAGATGTGTATTAAAGTAGCCACCTTAAGTTAACCATTAATTAAGAACTCTCACATCTGTCATTAAGTAATGTGAAGACAATACAAAATTGCAGCCTGAAGAATTGAACATCACATTTGCAGAATTGAACCAAATAGTTAACTAAAGACGACAACTAATTAACAAAACAGTTAATAAGTGAGCACCACACTGCACGACATATAGAACATATACACTAGAGCAACAGATTGCATGGTAAAATTAGATAGCACAATTCACTAGAATTTGTGAAGGAAAGGCAGGAGCAGCACATGCAACAGGTAAACCGAGCATGCTTAACCGGCGTAGCTAGCAAATGGCAAGGTGATCCTCCAAGATCTGGGGGTCGGCACAAATGGCAGCCATCGCGACCTCATCCACGCGTGCGGCCGTGATTTGCTTCTCCGCTGCCAAATGCTCCTTGAGATCCTGGCTATACTGCGTGCACCATGGCTTAGGGCGGCACTTATTTGGTGGAGGGGTCGGTGATTTGGGTGGAAGGTGTCGCACCGGTGGTCGGGGCATGTGGGATGTGGAAGGAGGAGGAGGATGGGGGTCGGGTGTGGATTACCTGCCGGGATAGACGAGGCTGAGCAGCGTGAAGGAGGGTCGTCGGTGAGGAGGTGGCGCTGCAAACAAGGAGTGAAGGTTCCAACTTGGAAAGGAAGGTAGAAACAGAGAAATGTGGCTTTTGGTAAGTGAGAGGGGGCGGGGAGGTAGAAATTTCCGCGGAAGCCAAAAATTTGGAATCGCTTCAGCGAAAAAACTGGCGCGCAAAGTGTCATCAAACACTGTCCCTTATTCAGAACTCTATACGCTATGTGAACATCACAAACACTTCAGATATCTTAACCCATGTGTGATGAGTTTGAACGTCAAAAATTTTGATTCGAATTTCCCTGGTTACAGTGGTCATCCACGTCATTGCATAATTTGGGTACACAAAGGAGACTACACCACACCCACACTTCTTAATTGAGCAAGTTCAGCAATTAAATAGAGCTAGGTGACCTAAACATTACTATAACAAATTAAAGATCAGCGCTCTTAATTAAACAAAACAAAGAGTACTACTACGGCTGGTGCTCGTCGATCTCCGCCGCCGCCTCCATGTCCAGCTCGCGCCCGACGGACTCCTGGGGAAGGGGCTCCATGGCATCCATCGCACCATACTCGACAAGCATCTCGCCATCCGCGTCCGCCATCTCTTTGGAAAAAGGCCGCCATGAACTAGGCGTGGGCGGCCGCGATCTGGGATTGGACGGGCTCCGTCGTCGCAAGGAATGCGGCGAAGGAACGGACGACTGCTCGAACGCTCTCGGCGATTGCCAACTATTCGGGCATGGGTTGTCGACCGTTGTCGGAGAAGCTTCGTTCGGTTTGTGCGGTGACGGCCACGAGCTGGGCGTGGGCGGCCTCGACATGGTCGTGGGCGGCCTCCATTAGGGCTAAGGCCGCCACTATGGAACGGACAGCTGCTGTGCCGCTCTCGCCAGTTGCTATCCCCGAGGCAGATGTTGATGCCACCACCTGAGAAGCAACAGCGGCTGTTTGGGCTGCCTTGGCCGCCCAGTCGCAGATTGCGGCTGCGCTCATGCACCATGTTAGCACGCGCATGGCGGCTGCGGCTGCACTCTCGCCGGAGTGGGACACCGAAGTTGCCGACACGACGCGGGTCCACGTTCCCATCTTTCACCGGCGACGATTGAACAGTAAAATGATATTTGGGGAGCGAGCTAGTGTGCTTGAGACGCCGGCTGTGGACTGTAGCGACGCACCTTCTCGCGTAAGCCATAGGCGTACTGTACACCGACGGTGTGACTCCCCCGATTCGACCGTACACTAATCATACACGCAAATGTGTACGATCAAGATCAGGGACTCACGGGAAGATATCACAACACAACTCTAGACACAAAATGAAATAATACAAGCTCCATATTACAAGCCAGGGGCCTCGAGGGCTCGAATACACAGCTCGATACATAAGCGAGTCAGCGGAAGCAACAATATCTGAGTACAGACATAAGTTAAACAAGTATGCCTTAAGAAGGCTAGCAAAAAATCAACGATCGGAGAGGCAAGGCCTCCTGCCTGGGACCTCCTAACTACTCCTGGTCGTGGGCGGTCTCCAAGTAGTAGTATCCGTCGGCGGTGGTGGCATCTGGCTCTGGGGATCCACCATCTGGTTGCATTAACCGGAAAGAAGAAAGAAGGGGGAAAGGGGGTAGCAAAACAACCGTGAGTACTCATCCAAAGTACTCGCAAGCATCAGATCTATACTAAGTATGCATTGGTATCAAATGGAAGGGTTGTATCTGTGGACTGAACTGCAGAATGCCAGAATAGGGGGGAAGGCCCAGCCTATCGAAGACTAGCATCTTCAAGCAGCGCCAAGCATCTTGCAGCATGTAGAAGAGTAAAGAATAGCAGTTTATATTTAACAAGCATGTTGTAACATTAATGCCCAGAGATCCTTCCTTGACTCCCTGCGAGAAAGCAATCCCAGAGCCAACATATCCATCACATATCAAGTATCCTTTTCTAGTTGTATAAGATCAGGATACAAGTCTGAACGTCCATTACCATGGACACGGTATTCGAATATATATCTTCCCTGCAGGGGTGCACCACGTTACCCAACACGCTCGACCACTTTGGCCGGACACACCTTTCTAGGGTCAATGCCCGGCCTCGGAAGATCAACACGTCGCAGCCCTACCTAGGCTCAGCAGAGAGGTCCCCGCCGGTCTACATCCTAAGTGCCCCGGGGTCTTGGGCCCATCGCTTGTTGCACTGCGGGTCGTTGCGAGCAGGGTGGATACCAGCACCGCCTCGGATGGCCAGCACGATCCGACCGTGCCGTAATGCTGAACTGGACATCTGACAAAGCTTCGGCTGATACTACGACGTCGAGGCCCATAACTATTCTCGCGTGGTGGTTAGTGCGTAAAGGCCAAAGTCCAATTCAGAACAAATACCCAAACAGGTTAGTGCATTGACAATTAAAGTAGTGACGGCTGTCGGGACAAGTCCGGAGCTACCACCCCCTCCTGGGTGATACCGCTAAATAGCCAGCCGCCACTGTCACATCGCACGGGTGCTCTCCGGGACCGCCCGGCTTTCACATCAACTCGCGGGTACCCCTCAGGGCCGACCTGACTTCAACAATGGTCTCAAGTAAAGTCAAGGTAACCATATGTCCAAAACATCAAGGAAGAAAACCGAGGAATCACCCCCGGTGGATTCCACTCAATGTAATCATCAAGGTGAACGTAAGAGGGACCACCCTCGAGGTTCACACTTGAGGTGTTGCACGACAGAGCCGTATCAGGATTGGTGAAAGAGGAACCACCCCCGTTGACCACGACCGAATAGCTACACTACAGAATTATCATCAGGAGTGCGTTATGAGGGATCACCCTCGGCACTCGATAGTTGCTCTGAAGAGTCCAGCAACTAAAGGGGCGTGATGTGATGTGAGGTGTCAGGCTCTGGTCGTTGATCACGTTGATCAAGGCGTCGATGATGAAGCAGGGGCAACAAGGACAAAGTGGGGGTCACAGATGGATCACTAACCAACCTATACTGAGCAGTTTAGGATAAGCAGGTAGGTAACAATAAGCAGGTTACAAAAGCAGGCTATGCATCAGAATAGGAGCAATCAATAACAGTAGCAAAATCTAATGCAAGCATGAGAGAATGGAATGGGCGATATCGGGATGATCACAGGGGGGGCTTGCCTGGAAGCTCCGCTGAAAGGGAAGAAGGGTCGTCGTCGACGTAGTTGATCACAGGGGCATCAGCAGCGGTCTCGGGGTCTACCGGGGAGAAGAGGGGGAAGAAACAGTAAATATAATGCAAACAGATGCAATACTATGCATGACATGATGAAACGCGGTGCTAGATGTTACCTAACGCGGTACTACACGATACCGACAAAAGGGGGAAAACATCCGGGAAAGTTTTCCCGAAGTTAGGCATTTTCAGACAGATGAATCGGAGGGGAAAGGTTGCATGTTCGCTATGCTAGGGATGCGTGGCAGACGAACGGACCGCGCATTCGGATTCGTCTCGTCGTTCTGAGCAACTTTCATGTAGAAAACTTTTTCATGCGAGTTACGGATTAATTTCTATGAATTTTCAAAGGTTTAAACATTTCCTGGATTATTTATTATTTCGAAATTAAAGACTAAATGCTAGATGCACCCAGCTCTGCGTACACAGAAGTGTACCAGAGGCTAACAGGTGGGCCAGGGGGTCCCAATTGACCAGTCAATGTTTGACTGGTCAACAGGGCGTGGGGCCCCCTGTCATTGACTGATTAGGCTAGTGCAACAGTTTAGTTAACCAAACGAGGCGATTAAGCTAATTAATTCTAATTAGACTTAATTAAACCAAATTAATTAAGTTAATTATTTTTATTATATATATTATTTTTTCTGAAAAAAGGGGGCGGGGGCCCCGTATGTCATAGGCCCAAAGGCCTAGCGGGGCGGGTTAACGGGCACACGGGTGCGGGTGCTGGGGCAGGGCGCACCCAGGCGCCCACCACGCAAGGGGGGAGGCTGTAGCCACGGCAGGGCTCGCTGGCCGGCCGCGGCAGGCGGAGGTGGGCGCAGGGGCGGCGCGGGGCGACGGCGGTGCGCGGGCAGCGGCAGCACGGAGCGGCCAGAGGAGGCGCGCGCAGCGGCGACGACGAGCGCTTGCAGCGGGCAGGCGGAGCAGGCGCGGGGCGGTGGACGCGGACCGTGGCCAGACATGGGGGCTAGGCGGTGGTGACAGCTAGTGGTGGCGGCAGCAGGGCGCAGCAGCACAGGCAGGGCGCGAAGCAGAGGTGGGCGCGGCTGGGGAGGGAAGTAGGGCACGGCCGGGAACGGCGACGCGCTGGGAGCAGAGCTCCGGCGGCAGCGGGGAATGGCGGCGCTAGGTGGGCTGCTGGCAGCGGTGGACGGCAAGGGCGGCCGCGGTAGGGCACGTGCTAGACACGGCCGGACCGTGGAGCACACAGGGAGCGGCTGCGCACGGCAGCACGCCGGAGAATGGCCGGCGCACAGCACGCACACGAGGACGCATGGGAGGATGCCTGTGGGCACATACGGGACTGCGAGGACGTGCACAAGTGCGACCTTGTCCAGAGGAGCCCAGGGGCGAGGCGGACAGGTCCTAGACAAGCTCGGCTAGGTCCAGCTCGTGGTCATGGTGGACGGTGGCTACGGTATGAGTGGACGCGCTAAGGAACCGAATCCGACGGGGGAAAAGGAGAGGGGGGAAACAGAGGAGGGGGCCTCACCGTGCCCTGCAGGTGTACAAAAGCGTGGGTGAGGAGGAGTCGGGGAGGCACCGGAGCTTGGGGCAGCGGTGGTCGACGAAGAGACAGCGACGGGCGTCTACGGGGTCGGGGCGCCGCGGCGTCCAGATCCAGCGCGGGAGCGGAGGGAGGAGGGAGTGGGTGAGGATTAGGGTTAGTGGGGGGTCGGGGTCTTATACACGAGGGGGATAGCCGTGGATGGCCGGCACCTGGCCGGGGCACCATGGATGGCCTCCACGATCCCCCTCTCGTGAACAGGAGGAGGAGGGAGGGGGTACGTGGGTTGGCCTGATGGCTAACTGGGCTACTAGGCCCAGGGGGAGGGAAAGGCTCTTTACCATTTTCATTTCATTTACCTTTTATTATTTCTGTCTAATGTTTTCCATTTTATTTTCTATTTATTTTAATTTATTAAAAATATGAGACCCACACCTAAATTAATGTTTTAGTTTAACCCTCTGCCACAAAAAGTTTGGGACTTAAATAAATTAGTTTGGTATTTTATAAACTATAAAAGGCTTTATATAATTGCTTAAGCCACTGTTTTAATTAATTTTTAGCACTCAACTATTTTTTTAAAAACTTTGTTCCTTCACCAGTAATACTCATGAATTATTTTCCACAGTTTGTACACTTTAGTTCCGACATTATGAAAACTTTAATTCTTGATTTTAATTTAAATTTGCATTCGGACCGGATTCAAACCAACGCGAGTTTAACAACAGTAATAGTGATGATGTGGCATCATTAGCAGGGAATTACTGTAGCTTAATTATCCGGGCGTTACAAATCTCCCCCACTACAAGAAATCTTGTCCCGAGATTTAGGGGGTAGAAGGAAACAAAAGCGAGGTATTCATCTTGAAGACGATCCTCGAGTTCCCAAGTGGCTTCTTCTTCAGAACGATTTGACCACTGAACCCTTTAGAATTTTTAAAGCCCCCTGACGGTGCGATGTTCAGTTTGACCGAGAATGCGGACCGGACAGATACTTCAGACTTCGATGTAGCATTTTCAACTCCCACAAAAGGAGAAGCGCTTCACGCATTCAAGGAATAAATCCGTGCTTCAGCATTCCGAACAAGGTGAGCATGGTAGCTCACTATCTCACTTGACGAATGTAGTAGATGCATGGCTTTAGTGGCGCAAATGATATGTGACGCCCCCGATTCAATCGTACACTAATCATACACGCAAACGTGTACGATCAAGATCAGGGACTCACGGGAAGATATCACACAACACAACTCTAAAAATAAAATAGGTCATACAAGCATCATAATACAAGCCAGGGGCCTCGAGGGCTTGAATACAATTGCTCGATCATAGACGAGTCAGCGGAAGCAACAATATCTGAGTACAGACATAAGTTAAACAAGTTTGCCTTAAGAAAGCTAGCACAAAAGTAGCAACGATCGAAAAGGCAAGGCCTCCTGCCTGGGACCTCCTAACTACTCCTCGAAGCCGAACTCCATGTAGAATCATCCTCGGGACCTCTAGCTCCTGGACTCCAGCATCTGGTTGCGACAATCAGGTATAGAAAGGGGAAAAGAGGGAGAAAAGCAACCGTGAGTACTCATCCAAAGTACTCGCAAGCAAGGAGCTACACTACATATGCATGGGTATATGTGTAAAGGGCCATATCGGTGGACTGAACTGCAGAATGCCAGAATAAGAGGGGGATAGCTAATCCTGTCGAAGACTACGCTTCTGGCAGCCTCCATCTTGCAGCATGTAGAAGAGAGTAGATGGTAAGTTCACCAAGTAGCATCGCATAGCATAATCTTGCCCGGCGATCCCCTCCTCGTCGCCCTGTTAGAGAGCGATCACCGGGTTGTATCTGGCACTTGGAAGGGTGTGTTTTATTAAGTATCTAGTTCTAGTTGTCATAAGGTCAAGGTACAACTCCGGGTCGTCCTTTTACCGAGGGACACGGCTATTCGAATAGATAAACTTCCCTGCACGGGTGCACCACATAACCCAACACGCTCGATCCCATTTGGCCGGACACACTTTTCTGGGTCATGCCCGGCCTCGGAAGATCAACACGTCGCAGCCCCACCTAGGCTCAACAGAGAGGTCAACACGCCGGTCTAAATCCTATGCGCGCAGGGGTCTGGGCCCATCGCCCATTGCACACCTGCACGTTGCGTACGCGGCCGGAAGCAGACCTAGCCTACAGGCGTTCCAGTCCAATCCGGCGCGCGCCGCTCCGTCGCTGACGTCAAGAAGAGCTTCGGCTGATACCACGACGTCGAGTGCCCATAACTGTTCCCGCGTAGTTGGTTAGTGCGTATAGACCAAATGGCCAGACTCAGATCAAATACCAAGATCTCGTTAAGCGTGTTAAGTATCCGCGAACGCCGACCAGGGCTAGGCCCACCTCTCTCCTAGGTGGTCTCAACCTGCCCTGTCGCTCCGCCATAAAGTAACAGTCGGGGGCCGTCAGGAACCCAGGCCCACCTCTACCGGGATGGAGCCCCCTGTCCTTTCAGCCCCCTCATCAGAATCACTTGCGGGTACTCATCGAGCCGACCCGACTTTAGTCACCACATGTGTCATGTATATAAAGTCTATAGTATATACCCGTGATCACCTCCCGAAGTGATCACGGCCCAGTAGTATAGCATGGCAGACGGACAAGAGTGTAGGGCCACTGATGGAACACTAGCATCCTATACTAAGCAGTAGGATAGCAGGTAAGGGTAACAACTGTAGCAACAATGACAGGCTATGCAGCAGAATAGGATTAACCGAAAGCAGTAACATGCTACACTCTTCTAATGCAAGCAGTATAGAGAAGAATAGGCGATATCTGGTGATCAAGGGGGGGGGGGCTTGCCTGGTTGCTCTGGCAAGTAGGAGGGGTCGTCAACTCCGTAGTCGAACTGGGGGTCGCCGGTAGTCTCGGGGTCTACCGGAAAGAAGTAACGGAGGGGGAATACAATAAATAACAGAGCAATCAAAGCAACACAAAGCATAACATGACAATACGCGGTGCTAGGTGTGCCCTAACGCGGTAGTAGGTGATACCGATGAAGGGGGGAAACATCCGGGAAGGTATTCCCGGTGTTTCGCGTTTTCGGACAGATGAACCGGAGGTGAAATGTTACAAGTTCACTATGCTATGGATGCGTGGCGGACGAACGGGCTGCGTATCTGGATTCGTCTCATCGTTCTGAGCAACTTTCATGTACAAAGTATTTTCATCCGAGCTACGGTTTATTTTATATGAATTTTAAAAGATTTAAATTTAATTTTAGCATTTATTTAATTAATTTAATACAACATTATCCCGAACAGTGCATGCTGACATCATCATGATGTCAGTATGACGTCAGCAGTCAACAGGGCGTTGACTGGGTCAAATTGACGTGAGGGTCCCGCATGTCATTGACTAATTAATTAACTAACAGTTAATTAGGTTAATTACTGATTGGATTAATCTAATCTTGACTAATTAAGTTAATTACTTCTTTAATTAATTAATTATTTTTATTATTGTTATTTTTTAATTCTTTTTTTATATAAATAAATAAATAAACGTTCTGGGGCTGGTGGGCCCCGTTCGTCAGCGACCCGGGGGCTTAACGGGCACAGGGCGCGGGTGTAAAGGGTGCCGGGTTCCCAACCCATTTGGGCGTCTGCCCAGGCCACCAGGGGGGGTGCCGGCGACAGCAGGGCACGGCGAGGCCGGCCGCCGGAGGCGGCAGTGGCGAGGCCACGGCGGGGCGGCGCCGGGGCGCGGCAGCAGCGGTGGAGGGCGGCAAAGGGGCGCAGCGGCGTGGCCTCAACTGGGTGAGCGCGTGCGGGCTCGAGGGGCAGGGCCGTCGCAGGTGCGACGAGCTACGGCCGGACCGAGCGCGACCACGGCGGGGCAATGGACGCAGCCGGTGGGGCGCGAGCACGGGGCGGCCTGAGCGCGGGCTAGCGGGGCGCGGTCATCGCCGGCGAGGACGCCACGGGCGCGGGGTCAGAGAGGGGAGAGAGAGAGGAGGAGGGGGTTTCCTCACCCCACGTTGCAGGGGAACAAGCGGCGAGGCTCGAGGTGGTTGCTCGAGGGGGAGACGAGGGTGCATTCCGGCGAGGCAGATCGAGGACGGGGGCGAGCGCGACGCGGACGAGGTGGCGCGGGTCGGGCGGCGCCGACGAGGCGACGGGTGGACGACGACCCGAGGCAGGGGCACAGCGTCGAGGTGGCGGGGGCGTCCAGCGATGGCGTCGAGCAGCACCAGGCGGCGAGGCGCGGTCGTCGGGGCGCAGCGGGGTCGATCCCGATCTAGCTTGGGTCAAGGTGGGGCGGGCGCCATGCGGGGGAAGTCGGGGAGGCAGGCGCCGGTGAGGGGGTGGCCAGAGGCGCCGGGCGGCGGCAGCATGGCGAAGGGGTCGGGGCCCTCTGCCTCGATCCAGGCGGGGAAAGGGGAGAGAGGCGTGCGGGGAGCGAGTGGGGGAGTGGGGATCGGGAGAGGTTAGGGTTCGGGGAGTGGGGTGGGGTTAGTAGGGGAGGTGGACTGGGGTGGGCCGGCCCGTTCGGGCGGCTGAGGCCAGCTGGGCCACTTGGCCCAGCAGGGGGGTCCTGTTCTCCTTCCTCTCTTTTTTTGTTTGCTCGTTTTCCTTTTCTTTTCTTTTTCTTTTTTTAATTTATTTTCTGTTTTAAATCATTTTAAATTATCTAGGCATTTTATAAAAATGTGTTTATTACACCATATTTACTTATGCAAAATATGGCACCTCCCGAACATTTTTGTTTTAAATTTTGAAAAACTTTTATCGTTGACATTAATTTGAATTTGAATTTTTTAAATGGTTTGACCTAACGGTAGATTAGCAAAGTAACCGTGGTGACGTGGCACCATTAGCGTGGGATTACTTAGCTCAATTATCCGGGCGTCACAATTCTCCTCCACTACAAGAAATCTCGTCCCGAGATTTAAGAGGGGAGTAAGGGGGAAAGTTCTGGTTATGATATTCTAACGGATCTTCTCGAAGAAGTTAATCCTTTGGTTGATGTCTTCAATTCTTTATTCCAAAGCATCACGATGAACTCGTCGTCCTTTCTTCAGAAATTTCATCATACTTACGAAAGGACAAGGGGTAACTTCGGAAGAACGGACCGCTACTATGTTGCTCATCTGGTCGATAACATCGGGGAAGGTGGCGGAAAGTAACTCTCGAATTGAAACTTAAGAAATTATCAAGAGCAAAGTAAGAGGTGCAAAATAGAAGTTTCAAGCGCATAGGTAATCGTTCGTTGCCTGAAACGAAGTGTTGAAGGGGTTTAGAGCAACGAGAATAAGTATTGTGTCTGATACCAGAATAGATCAGTAGGACGGTGGTCCATGAATTACATACGAGGCCACGCGCGATGAATAAGTTTGGGAACAGGGGGTGCACAGCAGAGTCAGGTTTTGATCCTGTGGAACTATGGGTTATGGGCCCACCATGTGGTTAAAGTAGGAAGGGCGGTGACATCTTGCACGATCATGATAGCAAGGCATGTCAGAGGGTAGCCTGTCAGTTATATGTCAACAACATCGTCGGTACCAAGGGCGAGGGATGAAGAGAACCATTTTCCTGCTCGTTGAATGAGGCGGACCAATAGGCAAGGTTCTCGTCCATCGGTGGCTACCGGAATGTCATCAACAATAGTAACAGGGTCTTATTGACAGAGTAGTACACCGAGGTGTTTACAGATGCCAATAAGATTACGAGACTTAAGATTAATCATAATGCAAGTAAGCAAGAATTTCAAGAGCAAAAAGGCTCTTGAGGGTTTTCGGAAGATCGAATGGTATTTTGAACAATTTTGTGAAATACTTGAATCAACTGGGGATGAGCGGATACTCGGTAAGTGCGAGAATTATCCGTAGGGGTATTCAGGTGACAAAGAACAGCAAGGCAGTAAGCTCAAGGATTCTCGGAACAACAGAGATAATTTCGGGGTATCTTGTAATAACAAGATCAACTGGGAAACATTGTATGTATGGCGAGTATACGCTGTTATCCATAGGAGTTTATCGATGAAAGGGAATTGCAAAAGCGATGAACACAAGTTCTCGGGTTATCAGCGGAGAGTATCTTCAGGGTCTTCACATGAAGCAGACGATCATCAGTAATAAGGGGCTCTCCGGGTGAAAGTGATAACGAGATCCTAATGTTAGATTTAGCAAAATTCACTTAACCCGAATAGAAGAGAGATCAGAGTCCCAGAGTATAGACAAGGAGTAAAAGATCCTAATACCACCCAATGGCGACGTGGGCCCGTAAGACACACAGCCATGTTAGTAAAAGTTTTTGCAATGTCTAGACTCGACTTCGGCCAAGGAGTTGGAAAGGGGGATTCCTACAGGCAGTCGGCTCTGATACCAACTTGTGACGCCCCCGATTCAATCGTACACTAATCATACACGCAAACGTGTACGATCAAGATCAGGGACTCACGGGAAGATATCACAACACAACTCTAAAAATAAAATAGGTCATACAAGCATCATAATACAAGCCAGGGGCCTCGAGGGCTCGAATACAATTGCTCGATCATAGACGAGTCAGCGGAAGCAACAATATCTGAGTATAGACATAAGTTAAACAAGTTTGCCTTAAGAAGGCTAGCACAAAAGTAGCAACGATCGAAAAGGCAAGGCCTCCTGCCTGGGACCTCCTAACTACACCTCGAAGCCAAACTCCATGTAGAATCATCATCGGGATCTCTAGCTCCTGGACTCCAGCATCTGGTTGCGACAATCAGGTTTAGAAAGGGGAAAAGAGGGAGAAAAGCAACCGTGAGTACTCATCCAAAGTACTCGCAAGCAAGGAGCTACACTACATATGCATGGGTATATGTGTAAAGGGCCATACCGGTGGACTGAACTGCAGAATGCCAGAATAAGAGGGGGATAGCTAATCCTGTCGAAGACTACGCTTCTGGCAGCCTCCATCTTGTAGCATGTAGAAGAGAGTAGATGGTAAGTTCACCAAGTAGCATCGCATAGCATAATCCTGCCCGGCGATCCCCTCCTCGTCGCCCTGTTAGAGAGCGATCACCGGGTTGTATCTGGCACTTGGAAGGGTGTGTTTTATTAAGTATCCAGTTCTAGTTGTCATAAGGTCAAGGTACAACTCCGGGTCGTCCTTTTACCGAGGGACACGGCTATTCGAATAGATAAACTTCCCTGCAGGGGTGCACCACATAACCCAACACGCTCGATCCCATTTGGCCGGACACACTTTTCTGGGTCATGCCCGGCCTTGGAAGATCAACACGTCGCAGCCCCACCTAGGCTCAACAGAGAGGTCAACACGCCGGTCTAAATCCTATGCGCGCAGGGGTCTGGGCCCATCGCCCATTGCACACCTGCACGTTGCGTACGCGGCCGGAAGCAGACCTAGCCTAGCAGGCGTTCCAGTCCAATCCGGCGCGCGCCGCTCCGTCGCTGACGTCAAGAAGAGCTTCGGCTGATATCACGACGTCGAGTGCCCATAACTGTTCCCACGTAGTTGGTTAGTGCGTATAGACCAAATGGCCAGACTCAGATCAAATACCAAGATCTCATTAAGCGTGTTAAGTATCCGCGAACGCCGACCAGGGACAGGCCCACCTCTCTCCTAGGTGGTCTCAACCTGCCCTGTCGCTCCGCCATAAAGTAACAGTCGGGGGCCGTCAGGAACCCAGGCCCACCTCTACCGGGATGGAGCCACCTGTCCTTTCAGCCCCCTCATCAGAATCACTTGCGGGTACTCATCGAGCTAACCCGACTTTAGTCACCACATGTGTCATGTATATAAAGTATATAGTATATACCCGTGATCACCTCCCGAAGTGATCACGGCCCAGTAGTATAGCATGGCAGACGGACAAGAGTGTAGGGCCACTGATGGAACACTAGCATCCTATACTAAGCAGTAGGATAGCAGGTAAGGGTAACAACTGTAGCAACAATGACAGGCTATGCAGTAGAATAGGATTAACCGAAAGCAGTAACATGCTACACTCTTCTAATGCAAGCAGTATAGAGAAGAATAGGCGATATCTGGTGATCAAGGGGGGGGCTTGCCTGGTTGCTCTGGCAAGTAGGAGGGGTCGTCAACTCCGTAGTCGAACTGGGGGTCGCCGGTAGTCTCGGGGTCTACCGGAAAGAAGTAACGGAGGGGGAATACAATAAATAACAGAGCAATCAAAGCAACACAAAGCATAACATGACAATACGCGGTGCTAGGTGTGCCCTAACGCGGTAGTAGGTGATACCGATGAAGGGGGGAAACATCCGGGAAGGTATTCCCGGTGTTTCGCGTTTTCAGACAGATGAACCGGAGGTGAAATGTTACAGGTCACTATGCTAGGGATGCGTGGCGGACGAACGGGCTGCGTATCTGGATCCGTCTCGTCGTTCTGAGCAACTTTCATGTACAAAGTATTTTCATCCGAGCTACGGTTTATTTTATATGAATTTTAAAAGATTTAAATTTAATTTTAGCATTTATTTAATTAATTTAATACAACATTATCCCGAACAGTGCATGCTGACGTCATCATGATGTCAGCATGACGTCAGCAGTCAACAGGGTGTTGACTGGGTCAAACTAACGTGAGGGTCCCGCATGTCATTGACTGATTAATTAACTAACAGTTAGTTAGGTTAATTAGTGATTAGATTAATCTAATCTTGACTAATTAAGTTAATTACTTCTTTAATTAATTAATTATTTTTATTATTGTTATTTTTTAATTCTTTTTTTATATAAATAAATAAATAAACATTCTGGGGCTGGTGGGCCCCGTTCGTCAGCGACCCGGGGGCTTAACGGGCACAGGGCGCGGGTGTAAAGGGTGCCGGGTGCCCAGCCCATTTGGGCGTCTGCCCAGGCCACCAGGGGGGGCGCTGGCGACAGCAGGGCACGGCGAGGCCGGCCGCCGGAGGCGGCAGTGGCGAGGCCACGGCGGGGCGGCGCCGGGGCGCGGCAGCAGCGGTGGAGGGCGGCAGAGGGGCGCAGCGGCGTGGCCTCAACTGGGTGAGCGCGTGCGGGCTCGAGGGCAGGGCCGTCGCAGGTGCGACGAGCTACGGCCGGACCGAGCGCGACCACGGCGGGGCAGTGCACGCAGCCGGTGGGGCGCGAGCACGGGGCGGCCTGAGCGCGGGCTAGCGGGGCGCGGTCATCGCCGGCGAGGAGCCACGGGCGCGGGGTCAGAGAGGGGAGAGAGAGAGGAGGATGGGGTTTCCTCACCCCACGTTGTAGGGGAACAAGCGGCGAGGCTCGAGGTGGTTGCTCGGGGGGAGACGAGGGTGCGTTCCGGCGAGGTAGATCGAGGACGGGGGCGAGCGCGACGCGGACGAGGTGGCGCGGGTCGGGCGGCGCCGGCGAGGCTACGGATGGACGACGACCCGAGGCAGGGGCACGGCGTCGAGGTGGCGGGGCGTCCAGCGATGCGCCGTCGTGGACGATGGCGTCGAGCAGCACCGGGCGGCGAGGCGCGGTCGTCGGGGCGCAGCGGGTCGATCCCGATCTAGCTCGGGTCAAGGTGGGGCGGGCGCCATGCGGGGGAAGTCGGGGAGGCAGGCGCCGGCGAGGGGGTGGGCGGAAGTGCCGGGCGGCGACAGCGTGGCGAAGGGGTCGGGGCCCTCTGCCCCGATCCAGGCGGGGAAAGGGGAGAGAGGCGTGCGGGGAGCGAGTGGGGGAGTGGGGATCGGGAGAGGTTAGGGTTCGGGGAGTGGGGTGGGGTTAGTAGGGGAGGTGGACCGGGGTGGGCCGGCCCGTTCGGGCGGCTGAGGCCAGCTCGGCCACTTGGCCCAGCTGGGGGGTCCTGTTCTCCTTCCTCTTTTTTTTTTGCTCGTTTTCCTTTTCTTTCCTTTTCTTTTTTTAATTTCTTTTCTGTTTTAAATCATTTTAAATTATCTAGGCATTTTATAAAATGTGTTTATTACACCATATTTACTTATGCAAAATATGGCACCTCCCGAACATTTTTGTTTTAAATTTTGAAAAACTTTTATCGTTGACATCAATTTGAATTTGAATTTTTTAAACGGTTTGACCTAACGGTAGATTAGAAAGTAACCGTGGTGATGTGGCACCATTAGCGTGGGATTACTGTAGCTCAATTATCTGGGCGTCATATGATAGAAGCGGTATGTGTTTTCAACCATTCCATTCCCAGAATGAGGTCGATATTGGATGACTTCAAAACAATGGGGGAAACATGGAATTCCAGCCCTTCAATTTCAACAGGGACATTGAGGCTAACCATGGTGGTTCGACATTGGCCCGCAGAGGTGTGTACCACTAGCGGATTGTTCATCTCTTCGAACTTAAGGCCATGCATGGATGCAAAATCTTCTGATATGAATGATTGCGATGCTCCTGAATCGAATAAAACAGAGGCTGGTATTGAGTTAACAAGAAGAGTACCCAACACAGTAGCAGGCTGGTCTTGAGCTTCATTCAGATCAATGTGGTTGGCCTGACCACGACCATAAGGCCTGATATTGTTGTTGCGGAGCTGATTGTTTCCACGGCCAGTTGGAGGAGGTGCAATCTGGTACTGATTCTGAGAGCAGTCCCGGGCACGGTGACCTGGTTGACCACACGTGAAGCATAGCCCATCATTGGGATGGGGAGCAGGAGCTCGGGGTGGTGCAGCTTGAAGCCTTGGCTGTCCAGAAGGTGGAGGAGGCAGGCGAGATGCAGCAGGGGACTGTCTTGGTGCAGGGGCAGCTGGTGGATACATGCTGTGAGGGATCCATATCGCTTTTGCGATGATGGGCCCGAAGATGAACTCACATCACGGTTGCGCCTGAGGGATCCGAGGTGTTCCTGCAGACTAGTTTTGACATGAATGGTGTTGTTCACCAAGGTGGCGAAATCAGCAAAGTCATGCACTAGGAGCGCCAGTTTGATATTAGCTTGAAGTCCATCATGAAACTTTTCCTGTTTACGTGCATCAGTGGCAATGTCATCTTCAGCATAGCGGGACAAGTCAAGGAACTCCCGCTGATGGGCATCCACAGTCTTGTTGCCTTGGGTGAGGTTGTGAAACTCGCGCTTCTTCCTGTCCATAATTCCCTAAGGAATGAAGCGGGCTCGGAAAGCAGCTTGGAAATCCAGCCAAGTGATGACCGTTCCAGCAGGTAGTGAACGCCTGTGGCTGTCCCACCATTGAGCAGCGGGACCCTTCAGATAATATGCCGCAAAGGTGACATAGTTGGCAGGGGCTACACCAGCACACTCTAGCTCAAAAGTGATGTCACGGAGCCAGTCATCAGCATCAAGTGGTTGAGTTGAGCTGCGGTAGATGCTTGGATTGAGATGTGCAAAGTCATTCAGTGTCACAGTGGCTGGCTGTTGATTCAGGTTGGGGCGAGGAAACTGAGCTATCACTCCTTCCATGAACTGGCGGTTCAGCTCAACTGTTGGATCATACCAGCCATGTACTCAGGCGGTGGTGGGGCGTTGCCACCACGACCACGACCAGCGGGTCTAACCATCCTGCTAACATGTAACAGGGGTAGTTCAGCATGAAGAAATTTGCAAAGACAAGGAATCATTCACGATGAAACATGCATACTGAAAGAAGTTCGATGGATACAACATAGTAGCCAAATACGACATACAGATCCATACATAAGTTCGGTTACAAGCCATAAGTACGAGTTCAGAAAAGGAAAGGTAGTCTAGACCAACTAGGCGGCGTGCAGGCACGCGGTGGAGGGATACAACAAGGCAACATAGCGATATGCTACATCAACGTCGGGGAAAACCTCTGAAGTCTGGCAGCTGTCGGTGAAGGAAAGCACGGCGATGCTCGAGGGAAGGAGGCTGCATGCCATGGCGGCTCTGGTGTATCACCCCCAACCTCAGGCCACACAAGACCTAGTGGCATCTCCGTCCGGCGCGGGTAAGTAATGAACGGAGGAAGAACCGATGTGGTGCCTACTGGATGCATCTACTCTTGAGTGTCGTAGTGGCGTGCACGCGTGGCATACAACTCAACAGTCAAAGCTCGAACGGTGCGATCAAGAACCTCAATGTATCGAACCATATACCGAGGGTCGTAACGACGGCTCACGTAGGGGGTACACACAATAGTGTAGCGCCTAGCATCACCCCCAGCTGGTGGGTACGGGAAGTATCTGAACCCAGTCTCCTCCAAGCGTGGATGCTCTCTACGAAGGCTGGTGATAGCAACATAGGCAACCTCCTGTACTGCCATCTCGATAGTCACTCCAATACCCTCAAAGGTATGCAACTCGTGGGTGGAGTTGTTCTACCGATCATAGATATCAACCTTAGCGTGATACATCTCCTGGTTGAACTCGCGGTAGATCTCGTACACAGTGTACTGAGGATACCAGCGATATCCCAGCAGGGTCAAGAGGTCGACCAGAATGGCCGGGAACCCAGGCGTGCCGACCGCCATGGTCTGGCGGACGATCTGCGTTGCGGGACGCATCTGAAATAAGGAAATTCAAGGATGTCAAATGACGATGTGAGTATTATTCAAAATACAATTCAAAGGAATAGTTGTAGATAATCCAGCTCTCCGGGTGAATGTGATTACGAGATCCTAATGTTGGAGTTAGTAAAATCATTTAACACGAGTAGAAGAGAGATCAGAATCCCAGAGTAAAGGTCGAGGAGTAAAAGATCCTAATACCACCCAATGGCGACGTGGGCCCATAAGCCACACAGCCATGTTAGTAAATCGGTTTTCCAAAGACTAGACTCAACTTCGGCCAAGGAGTTGGAAAGGGGGATCCTACAGGCAGTCGGCTCTGATACCAACTTGTGACTCCCCCGATTCGACCGTACACTAATCATACATGCAAATGTGTACGATCAAGATAAGGGACTCACGGGAAGATATCACAACACAACTCTAGACACAAAATGAAATAATACAAGCTCCATATTACAAGCCAGGGGCCTCGAGGGCTCGAATACATAGCTCGATACATAAGCGAGTCAGTGGAAGCAACAATATCTGAGTACAGACGTAAGTTAAACAAGTATGCCTTAAGAAGGCTAGCACAAAAATCAACGATCGAAGAGGCAAGGCCTCCTGCCTGGGACCTCCTAACTACTCCTGGTCGTCGGCGGTCTCCAAGTAGTAGTATCCGTCGATGGTGGTGGCATCTGGCTCCGGGGATCCACCATCTGGTTGCATTAACCAGAAACAAGAAAGAAGGGGGAAAGGGGGTAGCAAAGCAACTGTGAGTACTCATCCAAAGTACTCGCAAGCATCAGATCTATACTACGTATGCATTGGTATCAAATGAAAGGGTTGTATCTGTGGACTGAACTGCAGAATGCCAGAATAGGGGGGAAGGCCTAGCCTATCAAAGACTAGCATCTTCAAGCAGCTCCAAGCATCTTGCAGCATGTAGAAGAGTAAAGAATAGCATTTTATATTTAACAATCATGTTGTAACATTAATGCCCAGAGATCCTTCCTCGACTCCCTGCGAGAAAGCAATCCCGGAGCCAACATATCCATCACATATCAAGTATCCATTTCTAGTTGTATAAGATCAGGATACAAGTCTGAACGTCCATTACCATGGACACGGTATTCGAATATATATCTTCCCTGCAGGGGTGCACTACGTTACCCAACACGCTCGATCACTCTGGCCGGACACACCTTTCTGGGGTCAATGCCCGACCTCGGAAGATCAACACGTCGCAGCCCTACCTTGGCTCAGCAGAGAGGTCCCCGCCGGTCTACATCCTAAGTGCCCCGGGGTCTTGGGCCCATCGCCCGTTGCACTCCAGGTCGTTGCGAGCAGGGTGGATACCAGCGCCGCCTCGGATGGCCAGCACGATCCGACCGTGCCGCAATGCTAAACTGGACGTCTGACAAAGCTTCGGCTGATACTGCGACGTCGAGGCCCATAACTATTCTCACGTGGTGGTTAGTGCGTAACGGCCAAAGGCCAATTTAGAACAAATACCCAAACCTGTTAGTGCATTAACAATTAAAGTAGTGACGGCTGTCAGGACAAGTCCGGAGCTACCACCCCCTCCTGGGATACCGCTAAACAGCCAGCCGCCACTGTCACATCACATGGGTGCTCTCCGGGCCCGCCTGGCTTTCACATCAACTCGCGGGTACCCCTCAGGGCCGACCCGACTTCAACAATGGTCTCAAGTAAAGTCAAGGTAACCGTGTGTCCAAAACATCAAGGAAGAAAACCCGAGGAATCACCCCCGGTGGATTCCACTCAATGTCTCGGGGTCTACCGGGGAGAAGAGGGGGAAGAAACAGTAAATATAATGCAAACGGATGCAATACTATGCATGACATGACGAAACGCGGGTGCTAGATGTGACCTAACGCAGTACTACACGATACCGACAAAAGGGGGAAAACATCCGGGAAAGTTTTCCCGAAGTTAGGCATTTTCAGACAAAAAAATCGGAGGGGAAAGGTTGCATGTTCGCTATTCTAGGTATGCGTGGCAGACAAACGGACCGTGTATTCAAATTCGTCTTGTCGTTCTGAGCAACTTTCATGTAGAAAACTTTTTCATCCGAGTTACGGATTAATTTCTATGAATTTTCAAAGGTTTAAACATTTCGTGGATTATTTATTATTTCAAAATTAAAGACTAAATGCTAGATGCACCCAGCTCTGCGTACACAGAAGTGTACCAGAGGCTGACAGGTGGGCCAGGGGGTCCCAGTTGACCAGTCAACGTTTGACTGGTCAACAGGGCGTGGGGCCCCCTGTCATTGACTGATTAGGCTAGTCCAACAGTTTTGTTAACCAAACGAGGCGATTAAGCTAATTAATTCTAATTAGACTTAATTCTAATTAGACTGATTAGGCTAGCTAGACGCGGCCGGACCGTGGGGCACACAGGGAGCGGCTGCGCACGGCAGCACGCCGGAGGATGGCCGGCGCACAGCACGCACACGAGGAGGCATGGGAGGATGTCTGTGGGTACATACGGGACTGCGAGGGCGTGCACAAGTGCGACCTCGTCCAGAGGAGCCCACGGGCGAGGCGGACAGGTCCTAGATGAGCTCGGCTAGGTCCAGCTCGCGGCCATGGTGGACGGTGGCTACGGTTATGTGTGGACGCGCTAAGGAATCGAATCCGACGGGGTAAAAAGGAGAGGGGGGAAACGGAGGAGGGGGCCTCACCGGGCCCTGCAGGTGTGCAAAAGCGTGCGTGAGGAGGAGTCGGGGAGGCACCGCAGCTCGGGGCAGTGGTGGTCGACGAAGAGATGGCCACGAGCGTCTACGGTTTTAATTAATTTTTAGCACTCAACTATTTTTTTTTAACTTTGTTCCTTCACTAGTAATACTCATGAGTTATTTTCCATAGTCTGTACATTTTAGTTCTGACATTATGAAAACTTTAATTCTTGATTTTAATTTAAATTTGAATTCAGACCGGATTCGAACCAACGCGAGTTTAACAACAGTAACAATGATGATGTGGCATCATTAGCAGGGAATTACTGTAGCTTAATTATCCGGGCGTTACAGACGGTGCTCTAGGATATTTTGTGCTACATCTCACACGGTTGGTGATAATAAACTGTGTGGGATCTACTTGATTTTTCGTCTTGATTTGAATTACATAATGGGGTCACAGCGGCAATGGACGGTGTTTGAATTGCTAGACCTTTTATCTGCAGTGAACATGCAACTATATGTGTGTCGTAAAAGAATTGGAATTATTCAGGGTTCGTTTGAACATTTTACACATTAAATTGGTTTTCTAGCCATTTCAGGTGCACAATTCAAAATTAAACTACATGCACATGCTCCGGTGCACCAACATGGGTTGTAAAATCATATATGTGTCCATGGGTTTATGCTTATGTCCCATGCAAGAAATGGGAATGAAATTCGAACACCACGGCACCATGGCTCTCCGGCAAACGTCGACGTACTTGCTTTTGTAATTCTAGTAAATCCAAAATTTGGCATGCTATCATGGAGCGGCATCAACATGTCGTGGTAAATTTTTTGTCCCATTTGGGGCAGTTTTGGGTATAAGCTTCTCATACACCAGAGCTTCTCACAACAAGTGTGGTGGTTTTGGTAGGGAACGTTTCACCTTTCTGGAGGAAACGATATCCGTTGCCTCTTCTCGATTTCAAATTTTTTCCTAGTGTCAACATAGAACAACAGGATTGTTGTGTCAATTTTTGGGATTTTTCAGGGTTTGCTTGGACATTTTTATACATTAACTGAGTTTTCTATGCATTCATGTGCATAATTCAAATTTTAACTACACGCACATGCTCTAATGCATATAAATTAGTTGAAAATTCAAATGTGTGTCCTTGGTTGCATGCTTAGGTCCCATGCAAGAAATGGAAATGAATGTCAAACACCCTGCCACCGTCACTCGGCCGCAAACATTGAGATACATGGTTTTTAAATTCTAGTAAATCCAAAGCTCGTCTGAAATTCATGAAACTTGGCATGCTGTCATGGAGCGGCATGAACATGCCGTGGTAAATTTTTTGTCCCATTGGGGGCAGGTTTGGGGATATGCTTCTCACAAACAGAGCTTCTCACAACAAGCATGATGGTTTCGGTAGGGAACGTTTCACCTTTCTGGACGAAATGATATCCATTGCCTCTTCTTGATTTCAATTTTTTTCCTAGTGTCAACATAGAACAACAGGAGTGTTGTGTTAATTTTTGGGATTTTTCGGGGTTCGTTTGGACATTTTATGCATTAATTGAGTTTTCAATGCATTCATGTGCATAATTCAAATTTGAACTACATGGACATGCTCTAATGCATATAAATTGGTTGAAAATTCAAATCTGTGTCCTTGGTTGCATGCTTAGGTCCCATGCAAGAAATGGGAATGAATGTCAAACACCCTGCCACCGTCACTCGGCTACAAACATTGAGATACCTGGTTTTTAAATTCTAGTAAATCCAAAACCTCATCTGAAATTCATGAAAGTTGGCATGCAATCATGAAGTGGCATCAACATGCCGTGGTAAATTTTTCGTCCCATTTGGGGTAGGTTTGGGTATATGCTTCTCACAAACCAGAGCTTCTCACAACAAGCATGATGGTTTCGGTAGGGAACATCCCACCTTTGGGGACGAAACGATATCCATTGCCTCTTATTGCTTTAAAAAAATTCTCGTGTCAACGTAGAACAACAGGAGTGTTGTGTCAATTTTTGTGATTTTTCGGGGTTCGTTTGGACATTTTTTTGCATTAATTGAGTTTTCAATGCATTCATGTGCATAATTCAAATTTGAACTACATGCACATGCTCTAATGCATATAAATTGGTTGAAAATTCAAATATGTGTCCTTGGTTGCATGCTTAGGTCCCATGCAAGAAATGGGAATGAATGTCAAACACCCTGCCACCGTCACTCAACCGCAAACATTGAGATACCTTGTTTTTAAATTCTAGTAAATCCAAAACTCGTCTGAAATTCATGAAACTTGGCATGCTATCATGGAGCGGCATCAACATGTCATGGTAAAATTTTTGTCCCATTTGGGGCAGATTTGGGTATATGCTTCTCACAAACCAGATCTTCTCACAACAAGCATGATGGTTTCGGTAGGGAACGTCCCACCTTTGGGGACGAAACGATATCCATTGCCTATTATTGCTTTCAAAAAATTTCTCGTGTCAACGTAGAACCACAGGAGTGTTGTGTCAATTTTTGTGATTTTTCGGGGTTCGTTTGGACATTTTCATGCATTAACTGAGTTTTCAATGCATTCATGTGCATAATTCAAATTTGAACTACATGCACATGCTCTAATGCATATAAATTGGTTGAAAATTCAAATCGGTGTTCTTGGTTGCATGCTTAGGTCCCATGCAAGAAATGGGAATGAATGTCAAACACCCTGCCACCGTCACTCGGTCGCAAACATTGAGATACTTGGTTTTTAAATTCTAGTAAATCCAAAACTCGTCTGAAATTCATCAAACTGGGCATGCTATCATGGAGCGGCATCAACATGCCGTGGTAATTTTTTTGTCCCATTTGGGGCATGTTTGGGTATATGCTTCTCACAAACCAGAGCTTCTCACAACAAGCATGATGGTTTCGGTAGGGAACGTCCCACCTTTGGGGATGAAACGATATTCGTTGCCTCTTATTGCTTTCAAAAAATTTCTAGTGTCAACATAGAACAACAGGAGTGTTGTGTTTAATTTTGGAATTTTTCGGGGTTTGTTTGGACATTTCTATGCATTAACTGAGTTTGCAATGCATTCATGTGCATAATACAAATTCGAACTACATGCACATGCTCCAGTGCATATAAATTGGTAAAAATCAAATATGTGTCCTTGGGTGCATGCTTAGGTCCCATGCAAGAAATGGGAATGAATTTCAAACAACAGGGCACCGTTGATTGCCGGCAAAACGTTGAGATACCTGGCTTTTAAATTCTAGTAAATCCAAAACTCTTCTAAAATTCATGAAACTTGGCATGCTATCATGGAATGGCACCCGACATGTTGTGGTATTTTTCGTGTCCATTTTGAGAGAAGGCGCACTCGAATAACAACCAACAAAGGCATTTTGAAAAAATAGTTGCCACTTTAATATCTCAAACGTTTGTATAATTCCAAACCATGTGTGTTCTGTTAATGTGACGCCCGGATAATCAAGCTACAGTAACCTCTGCTAATGATGCCACGTCACCTCGATTACTGTTGCTAATCCCGCGTTGGATCAAAACTTTTCAAATTCAAAAGTTTAAATAAATGTCAGACATCAAACTTTCCAAAAGATAAAAACAAAAATGTTCGGGAGGTACCATATTTTGCATATGTAAATATGGTGTAATAAACACATTTTTATAAAATGCCAAATAATTTAAATTGATATAAAAACATAAAAACAAAACAAAAATAAATAAAAGAAGAAACCCCCCTCTCCCTGGGCCGAATGGCCCAGCCGGCCGGCCCATCCACCCCACTCCCTCTCCATAACCCCATCCCCACTCCACCGGTCAACCCACCGACACCCCCACACTCCCCCGAAAATATCTCCCCCTCTCCCCCGATTGGATCGGGATCGAGAGGAGGGGGCCGCCGACGCTGCCCGGTGCTGCCCGCCTCACGCCGGCGCCTCGCCGCGCGCCCGCCGCCCCGCATCCCCGGATCCCGTCGCCGGAACCACGCCGCCACGACTCCGTCGCCGCCCGTTGTCCCCGACTCCTCCTCGACCCCCACTGCCCCGGACCCTACACCCCCCGTGAGATTCCTCTCCTCCGGTCCCCGTGCCCCGCCCGTGGCCTGCACCCCGCTAGTTCCCGCCGCGTCCCGCGTTGCTCCCCTGCTGTCGCCCGAGCTCCGCGCCAACGTGTCGCCAGCTCGCCAACCCCCCCTGCGCGCCTCCTCGCATCCCGCTCCGGCCGGCGCCCCATGGCCCCGCGCCTCGCCTCCACCCTCTCCTCCCGCGGCCGCGCCGGCGCCACCACTCGCTTTCGCCCGCCGTGGCCCCTGCTGGCCGCACCGGCTTGCCCCGCCGTCGGTGTCCCGGTGGCCTCGTCCCGCCCTGCGGGCGAGTGCCCGCTCGGGTGCGCCCGTTTGCCCGCTATGGCCCCTTTGGGCCACTGACACGAGGGCCCACCCCTGAGAACGTTTAAAAAAAGGATTTAAAATAATAAAAATAATTAATTAATTAACTTAATTAATTTTGATTAATTAAACTAATCAATTAATTAAACTGTTAGTTAATTAATTAATCAGTCAATGATAGTGGGGCACACCCCCTAATTAAATCCTGATTAGGTTAATTAAAATTGGTTAACTAAAATGTGTCACTGACCAGTGGGACCCACTGGTCAGGTTGACCAGTCAACCCATGCTGATGTCATAAATCCAATTTCGAATTAAAATAATTAAATAAATGCTAAAAATGATTTAAATCTTTTAAAATCAATATAAAATAAACCGTAGCTCGGATGGAAAAACTTTGTACATGAAAGTTGCTCAGAACGACGAGACGAATCTGAATACGCAGCCCGTTCGTCCGCCACACATCCCTAACCTATTGAACTCGCAACTTTCCCCCTCCGATTCATTTGTCCGAAAACGCGAAACACCGGGAATACTTTCCCGGATGTTTCCCCCCTTCACCGGTATCGCCTACTACTGTGTTAGGTCACCCCTAGCACTACGTATTGCCATGTTATGCTTTGTGTTGCTTTGATTGCTCTATTATTTATTGTGTTCCCCCTCCGTTACTTCTTTCCGGTAGACCCCGAGACTGCCGGCGACCCCCAGTTCGACTATGCTGTTGACGACCCCTCCTTCTTGCCAGAGAAACCAGGCAAGCCCTCCCCCCTTGATCACCAGATATCGCCTATTCTTCTCTCTACTGCTTGCATTAGAGTAGTGTAGCATGTTACTGCTTTCCGTTAATCCTACCCTGATGCATAGCCTGTCTTTGCTACTACTGTTGTTACCTTTACCTACAATCCTACATGCTTAGTATAGGATGCTAGTATTCCATTAGTGGCCCTACATTCTATTCCGTCTGCCATGCTATACTATCGGGCCGTGATCACTCGGGAGGTGGTCACGGGTATATACTATATACTTTATACATGATACATGTGGTGACTAAAGTCGGGTCGGCTCGTGGAGCACCCGCGAGTGATTCACGGATTGGGGGGCTAAAAGGACCTTTATCCCGACGGCCCTCTCTGTGGATCTTTGTGGCGGAGCGACAGGGCAGGTTGAGACTACCTAGGTGAGAGGTGGGCCTGGCCCTGGTCGGTGTCCGCAGTTACTTCAAAATAACACGCTTAACGAGTTCTTGGTATTTGATCTGAGTCTGGCCATTTGGTCTATACGCACTAACACAACTACGTGGGAAAGTTATGGGCACTCGACGTCGTGGTATCAGCCGAAGCCTTCTTGATGTCAGCGACTGAGCGGCGCACGCCGAGTTGGACCGCGTAACGTGAATTCCTTTGTAATGGAGGTTGCTAGGTCTGCTCTCCGGCCGTGTACGCAACGTGCAGGTGTGCAATGGGCGATGGGCCCAGACCCCTGCGCGCATAGGATTTAGACCGGCGTGCCGACCTCTCTGTTGTGCCTAGGTAGGGCTACGACGTGTTGATCTTCCGCGGTCGGGCATGACCCAGAAAAGTATGTCCGGCCAAATGGGATCGAGCGTGTTGGGTTATGTGGTGCACCCCTGCAGGGAAGTTTATTTATTCGAATAGCCGTGTCCCTCGGTAAAAGGACAACCCGGAGTTGTACCTTGACCTTATAACAACTAGAACTGGATACTTAATAAAACACACCCTTCCAAGTGCCAAATATAACCCGGTGATCGCTCTCTAACAGGGCGACGAGGAGGGGATTGCCGGGTAGGATTATGCTATACGATGCTACTTGGTGAAATACCATCTACTCTCTCCTACATGCTGCAAGATGGAGGTGGCCAGAAGCGTAGTCTTCGACAGGATTAGGTATCCCCCTCTTATTCTGGCATTCTGCAGTTCAGTCCAACAATATGGCCCTTTACACATATACCCATGCATATGTAGTGTAGCTCCTTGCTTGCGAGTACTTTGGATGAGTACTCACGGTTGCTTTTCTCCCTCTTTTCCCCCTTTCCCTTCTACCTGGTGGTCGCAACCAGATGCCGGAGCCCAAGAGCCAGACGCCACCATCGACGACGACTCCAACTACACCGGAGGTGCCGACTACTACGTGCAGCCCGCTGATGATGACCAGGAGTAGTTAGGAGGATCCCAGGCAGGAGGCCTGCGCCTCTTTCGATTTGTATCCCAGTTTGTGCTAGCCTTCTTAAGGAAAACTTGTTTAACTTATGTCTGTACTCAAATATTGTTGCTTCCGCTGACTCGTCTATGATCGAGCACTTGTATTCGAACCCTCGAGGCCCCTGGCTTGTATTATGATGCTTGTATGACTTATTTATGTTTTAGAGTTGTGTTGTGATATCTTCCCGTGAGTCCTTGATCTTGATCATACACGTTTGCGTGCATGATTAGTGTACGGTTGAATCGGGGGCGTCACAAGTTGGTATCAGAGCCAACTGCCTGTAGGAATCCCCCTTCCACACTCCTTGGCTGAAGTCGAGTCTAGTCATTACAAAACTTTTACTAACATGGTTGTGTGTCTTACGGGCCCACGTCGCCATCTGGGTGGTATTAGGATCTTTTATTCCTCGACCTATACTTTGGGACTCTGATCTCTTTTCTATTCGGGTTAAATGATTTTTACTAACGCCGACTCTAGGTTCTCGTAACTACTTCCACCCAGAGAGCCCCTTACTCCAGATGATTACTTGGTGCACTGAAGAATTTTGAAGATACTCTCCGATGTTCTCTCGAGACTTGTGCCCGTTGCTTTTTCAATTCCCTATCACCGATATATCCCTATGGATAAATACATACATTTGCCGTTCATACCTTCAGTCGAAGTTGCTCCTGTTATTACTAGATACCATGAAAAATTTGCCAATATCTCGAGAATCCTTTGTGCCTACTGTTAGCTCTTTTCAGCGTGAATACACCTGCAAATAATTCCTCACACTTATCGAGGATTCATTCATCCCCAGTTGATCACGTGTTTCACAAAATTCTTTGAAATACTATTCGGTCTTCCGAAAATCCTCAGCAGCCTATTGGTCTTGAAATTCTTGCTTGCTTGCATTATGGTTGATTCCATAAGTCTCGTAATCTTATTGACTTCCCTTGTCATTTTTATTTTGAGTCCGTTGATTCAATATGTTGCGAATGCCCGCAATCCTCAATCAGATCCTAGAATTCATCCTTCCGGCGCAGACGTCATTTTAAACATGAGCTTGTTCTCGACCAATCTATTTGCCGTCAATTTTACCCTTAGGTCTATTGAACTTATCCACCCTTGATCAGAGCATCTGCTTCCGATCCTTCGATTTGGAATCATAATTCCTTTGCATTTAAGCTCTGAATTATTCGGATGATTTCATAACTTGTTGCATTTGCATTCTTTCCTCTTCTGGTTGAGTACCGATACTCATACCAGATCCTTTGTGGACCATCAAGTCCTTTGTTGGATTGTTATCCGACAGTGTCCTTCATATTTAATCACTGTGGAAGTTCTTTCCATGATACATAATGCCATTTGTAAATCATATTCTTTGATTTGGCCAACCATGCTCTTCTTTCGAGCTGGTGGTATTTACTATTGAAGCTTGTGGTATATGTTTCCACGATACCCTGACGGGTTGAACCTATGCCTTCCTTAATATGTGTGAACTCGGAAGTTTTCACGAGTCATACTCATCTGGTATTTCACCAGGTAAAACTTTCAACACTAATGCCTTTATCAAAGCGAGAAGTGAATGGAAGGTTATACATTAAAGAAGTGGGAGTCGACCCTGAACCTTGCGTTCATGCCCATGGACACGATGTATAACTTATCATGGATGCTGCTCGTAAAAATAATTACCCCCTTGTTATAAGTTCATCTTGTATCCGTGGTTCGATCATTTATGATCGTGGTTTCCGACCATGTTCTCCTTTAAATACCATTTCTCGTGCAAGTTTAAGCACTTGTCTTCTGCAGAGTAATACCCCAGTCCAGCCTCTACTTTGATTTGTCATCGAGTATTACCCCCTGGTATTTCAAGATTATAACGAAACTGCATAACTTCTTATGAGTTCTTCATCAAGTGCTACATTCTCATTGATTCCAATTTTTCACGGGCTCTGAGTTATTTAACACTCAAAGACACTAATAACTGACTCGAGTCCGCATCGCGATTAAGCAACTCTTGGTAACCTTCATTACCTATGAGTTTGAACTCAATCATGTCATTCCTAGCTTGTTTGGCTATATCCTTGTCGTGCCGATTTTAACTGTGCTACCTGGTCCTCTTCCCAGAGCACAATTTTTGACGATGAGCTAAGCTTACGTCGATCTTTCCTCATCATATCATTTCTCTTTGGACAACAAGCTTGCCTTGGAGTTTGTGTCGTGCCCTTGGTTCCATTAACATTTCGCTTCATCATTCCTTTGACTTGATGTCATCGCCGATCTATTACATCTTCGTGGAGCCTGTCGACAAAATTTGTCGTGATCATCATCAACATCTTGACTCCTTCCTAGATATCAATTGAATTCATGATGAGAAATATCATCCTTGCCCTCGATGAATTTTATTATCATCGACCATTTTATTGCCTTCCCACCAACACAGCTTGTTCGTGTTTGGTGTTATACCTTGAGTTCCCTGCCATCCAGCAATTGTTCTTCTTTACTCCGGACATTACCATCTCTTATGTCATCAATGTTGTGAGAATTACACCACCTCTTAAGAATTTGTGATACAGTGATGCTTCTCACCATCACCATTCTTTTCTTGGTCCCCGTGTTGAGTGAACTCTGTTGTGCAAATTTAATATCTCTAGCAACCCTATTGCTTTGAAGTAAATGGTCGATATTTCATTCTTAGACCATTGGTTATCGAATCGCCATTCTAACATTGATCATGCTACCTAAGCCCATATTTCGGGTGCACTTTTCAACCAATGTTTAACTATGTATGTTTTCCTCGAGCATACCTCATTATATCATTTGATCTGACAAATGTTATCTCCTTGTTGTGGAAATCCATCTTTTGAAAATCTCATTGAATTGTCATTAAGTCCATCAGCCACATCCTTATCCTCTCCTTGATTTAATGATGAACTCTTGTTTCGGAACTCGCTTCCATAGTTCATTTCCCGAGAATCTTACAATGTCATCTCGTCAATTTGTGTCACACATTTTTCTTCTCACGCATCCTGAGTCTGAGGTATCTTGACTCCAATCAGATCTGAATCTCGGTCAGATATGATGGTTGGAACATACTTTCAAGAGTTATAGCATTGGTCCTCTTATGACACGGTAAGGTGATGTCATGCCTAGCACACCTGGCCGGAGGACCTAGTGTTATAGTTTCCTTTTTAACAATGTTAGCCATTCTTCCATGAGGAAATTGTAAGGCTTATTCTATAAGTTGTTCCTGATGGATCCTTTGTGAATCCAAAGTCTGACCTTTGCTTGAAGACCATGTTAATGCTATCTTGAAGCATGTCTATGGTACTCCGAATTTCAATAAGAACATTTGAAGCACAATGCTAAACTTTCTTTACCAATTATCCAAACACTGTTGTTTGGGTAATGTCATGAAATTCCTCTTACCTAAAAGGGTTTTCTACGTTATATCCTGTCATGGATATCATGCTCTGCTTGTCCTTGGGAAGGATATACCCCTGGAATATGTGTTTCAACACATTTTCCTTTCCATTGTTCTGTTTAATCTGATAATCATATTTTCCTTTCCATTGGTTTGTTTGACCTTTTCTTGTGATCTATATAATCTAAGCAGTAATAATTCACTGCTTATGTAAACACCTCGGTGCACAACTCTGTCAGTGAGACCCTGTTTCTACTGTTGATGACATTCCGGTAACCACCGATGGACAAGAACTTTGCCTAATGGCCCGCCTCGTTCAACGAGCAGCAAAATGGTTCTCTTCGTCCCTCGCCCTTGGTACCGATGTTGTTGCCGACATAACCGACAGACTATCCTCTGACATGCCTTGCTTACATGATCGTGCAAGATGTCACCACCCTTCCTACTTTTAACCCACATGATGGGCCCATAACCCACAGTTCCACAGGATTGAAACCCGACTCTCCTGTACAACCCTGTTTCTAATGGTTATTCCCCACGCTTGGCTTCATATTTAATTCACGGGCCACCTTCCTAGTGCTCTATTCTGGTATCAGACGCAATACTTACTCTCGCTGCTCTGAACCCCTTTCTCACTCTGGTTCAAACTTCGAGCAACTATCTATCCGCTTGGAACCTCTTATTGTACCTTCATACCTTACTCTCGATGTATTTTATATGTTCAACTCGAGAGATAATCTTATGCTCATTCATGGGTTAACCCCAGATTGCTTCCCTCCTAAGCATTCTGTCGTAGCCGAGCTGCCCTTTACCTATTCGTAACTACGTTGAAGTTCCCGAAGAAAAGGACGACTTCACCATGATGACCCGAAACAGAGGAAGGAAGACGTCAATGTAATGGATCGACCTCTTCGAGAAGAGCAACCAAGGCCGAGCAGATCCGTTAGAATTTCGTAACCAGAACCTTCCCCCTTTACTCCGCCTCTTAAATCTCGGGACGAGATTTCTTGTAGTGGAGGAGAATTGTGACACCCGGATAATCAAGCTACAGTAACCTCTGCTAATGATGCCACATCACCTCGATTACTGGTGCTAATCTCGAGTTGGATCAAAACTTTTCAAATTCAAAAGTTTAAATAAATGTCAGACATCAAACTTTCCAAAAGATAAAAACAAAAATGTTCGGGAGGTACCATATTTTGCATATGTAGATATGGTGTAATAAACACATTTTTATAAAATGCATAAATAATTTAAATTGATATAAAACATAAAAACAAAACAAAAATAAATAAAAGAAGAAACCCCCCTCCTCTCCCTGGGCCGAATGGCCCAGCTAACCAGCTGGGAACCAGCCCAACTGGCCCAGCCGGCCTGCCCATCCACCCCACTCCCACTCCACCGGTCAACCCACCGACACCCCCACACTCCCCCGAAAATATCTCCCCCCTCTCCCCCGATTGGATCGGGATCGAGAGGAGGGGGCCGCCGACGCTGCCTGGTGCTGCCCCGCCTCACGCCGGCGCCTCGCCGCGCGCCCGACGCCGCGCATCCCCGGATCCCGTTGCCGGAACCACGCCGCCACGACTCCGTCGCCGCCCGTCGTCCCCGACTCCTCGACCCCCACAGCCCCAGACCCTACACCCCCCATGAGATTCCTCTCCTCCGGTCCCCGTGCTCGCCGTGCCCCGCCCGTGGCCTGCACCCGCTAGTTCCCGCCGCGTCCCGCGTTGCTCCCCTGTTGTCGCCCGAGCTCCGCGCCGCCGTGTCGCCCGCTCGCCTCCCCCCCCCCGCGCGCCCGTGCGCGCCACGCAGCCACCGCTCGCTGCAGCCATCCGTCGCCGTCGCGGCGACCGCCCCGCTCTTCTCCTGCTGCCCCGCGTCCCCGCGCTCGCACAACCTCGCGGCCACGCCCCCTGCTGCTGCTGCTCTACCGCCGTTGATGCGCCGCCCTCTCTGTCGAGGCGCTGGCCGCCTCCCCGCATCCCGCTCCGGCCGGCGCCCCATGGCTCCGCGCCTCGCCTCCACCCTCTCCTCCCGCGGTCGCGCCACCGCGCCCGCCCGCACGCCACTGGTCACGTCGGCGCCACCCCTCGCCTTCGCCCGCCGTGGCCCCGGCTGGCCGCGCCGGCTTGCCCTGCCGTTGGTGTCCCGGCGGCCTCGTCTCGCCCTGCGGGCGAGTGCCCGCTCGGGTGCGCCTGTTTGCCCGCTATGGCCCCTTTGGGCCACTGATACGAGGGCCCACCCCTGAGAACGTTTAAAAAAAGGATTTAAAATAATAATAAAAATAAAAATAATTAACTTAATTAATTTTGATTAATTAAACTAATCAATTAATTAAACTGTTAGTTAATTAATTAATCAGTCAATGACAGTGGGGCCCACCCCCTAATTAAATCCTGATTAGGTTAATTAAAATTGGTTAACTAAAATGTGTCACTTACCAGTGGGACCCACTAATCAGGTTGACCAGTCAACCCCTGTTGACTGCTGACGTCAGCATGACATCATGCTGATGTCATAAATCCAATTTCGAATTAAAATAATTAAATAAATGCTAAAAATGATTTAAATCTTTTAAAATCAATATAAAATAAACCATAGCTCGGATGGAAAAACTTTGTACATGAAAGTTGCTCAGAACGACGACACGAATCTGAATACGCAGCCCGTTCGTCCGCCACACATCCCTAACCTATTGAACTCGCAACTTTCCCCCTCCGATTCATTTGTCCGAAAACGCGAAACACCGGGAATACTTTCCCGGATGTTTCCCCCCTTCACCGGTATCGCCTACTACTGTGTTAGGTCACCCCTAGCACTACGTATTGCCATGTTATGCTTTGTGTTGCTTTGATTGCTCTATTATTTATTGTGTTCCCCCTCCGTTACTTCTTTCCGGTAGACCCCGAGACTGCCGGCGACCCCCAGTTCGACTATGCTGTTGACGACCCCTCCTTGCCAGAGCAACCAGGCAAGCCCCCCCTGATCACCAGATATCGCCTATTCTTCTCTCTACTGCTTGCATTAGAGTAGTGTAGCATGTTACTGCTTTCCGTTAATCCTACCCTGATGCATAGCCTGTCTTTGCTACTACTGTTGTTACCTTTACCTACAATCCTACATGCTTAGTATAGGATGCTAGTATTCCATCAGTGGCCCTACATTCTATTCCGTCTGCCATGCTATACTATCGGGCCGTGATCACTCGGGAGGTGGTCACGGGTATATACTATATACTTTATACATGATACATGTGGTGACTAAAGTCGGGTCGGCTCGTGGAGCACCCGCGAGTGATTCACGGATTGGGGGCTAAAAGGACCTTTATCCCGACGGCCCTCTCTGTGGATCTTTGTGGCGGAGCGACAGGGCAGGTTGAGACTACCTAGGTGAGAGGTGGGCCTGGCCCTGGTTGGCGTCCGCAGTTACTTCAAAATAACACGCTTAACGAGTTCTTGGTATTTGATCTGAGTCTGGCCATTTGGTCTATACGCACTAACCAACTACGTGGGAAAGTTATGGGCACTCGACGTCGTGGTATCAGCCGAAGCCTTCTTGACATTAGCGACTGAGGGGCGCGCGCCGGGTTGGACCGCGTAACGTGACTTCCTTTGTAATGGAGGTTGCTAGGTCTGCTCTCCGGCCGCGTACGCAACGTGCAGGTGTGCAATGGGTGATGGGCCCAGACCCCTGCGCGCATAGGATTTAGACCGGCGTGCTGACCTCTCTGTTGTGCCTAGGTAGGGCTGCGACGTGTTGATCTTCCGCGGCCGGGCATGACCCAGAAAAATGTGTCCGGCCAAATGGGATCGAGCGTGTTGGGTTATGTGGTGCACCCCTGCAGGGAAGTTTATCTATTCGAATAGCCGTGTCCCTCGGTAAAAGGACGACCCGGAGTTGTACCTTGACCTTATGACAAATAGAACTGGATACTTAATAAAACACACCCTTCCAAGTGCCAGATATAACCCGGTGATCGCTCTCTAACAGGGCGAGGAGGAGGGGATCGCCGGGTAGGATTATGCTATACGATGCTACTTGGTGAACTTACCATCTACTCATCCCTACATGCTGCAAGATGGAGGTGGCCAGAAGCGTAGTCTTCAACAGGATTAGCTATCCCCCTCTTATTCTGGCATTCTGCAGTTCAGTCCAACGATATGGCCCTTTACACATATACCCATGCATATGTAGTGAATCTCCTTGCTTGCGAGTACTTTGGATGAGTACTCACGGTTGCTTTTCTCCCTCTTTTCCCCCTTTCCCTTCTACCTGGTTGTCGCAACCAGATGCTGGAGCCCAGGAGCCAGACGCCACCGTCGACGACGACTCCTACTACACCGGAGGTGCCTACTACTACGTGCAGCCCGCTGACGACGACCAGGAGTAGTTAGGAGGATCCCAGGCAGGAGGCCTGCACCTCTTTCGATCTGTATCCCAGTTTGTGCTAGCCTTCTTAAGGCAAACTTGTTTAACTTATGTCTGTACTCAGATATTGTTGCTTCCGCTGACTCGTCTATGATCGAGCACTTGTATTTGAGCCCTCGAGGCCCCTGGCTTGTATTATGATGCTTGTATGACTTATTTATGTTTTAGAGTTGTGTTGTGATATCTTCCCGTGAGTCCCTGATCTTGATCGTACACGTTTGCGTGCATGATTAGTGTACGATTGAATCGGGGGCGTCATAGTTAACCATTCACGTCACACCATGTGTCTTAGTTTTAATGGCTACAGGAGGTGATGTGCGGACAACTGCTTGACCTTGACTGACGGGAGGCGTGCGAGCGCAGTCCAGTGCGCAGGCTGACCGGGAGGCGTGCAAGCTGTCCTCCAATGCGCAGGCTCACCGGGAAGCGTGCGAGTTGTATGCTGTGCAGGCTCACTGGGAAGTGAGCCCTTTGACTTCCATGGCCGCCCCCCTTCGTCTCCATTAATGGCGCCCGAGCCGCTGCTTAATACGGGCGGCCTTACTATTCTCCTCCCATTCCCCTCCCTCCCACAGACCTCCACCAACGCCATGGTGCAGAAGGATCATCTGCCACTAGTCTTCAAGTTTGGTAAAGTCGACTCCGAGCCGGTGGAGATAGAAAATAAGGAGGAATGGGGCCTCATGGACATGGCCCAGAACGAGCTGGCCACGGTGGTTGCTGCCCCCGCTCCTGTCCCTGCTCCCATCCTCGCACCCGCGCCAGCGACCATCCCCGTAGCATTGACGGGCTGGTCACCGAGCACTATCGCAGAGCTGGAAGCCGCGGGCGTCATCAAGGTCTCCGCGGACCTGCGCGAGCTCGTGTATATGCCAGCGCCTGTGCCCGTGCGCGCCCCTCCACCCACCGCGGTGTCGGTCCCGGTGTGTTTGGTTGCACCCGCCGCGCCCATGCCCGTGC
Source organism: Triticum aestivum (assembly GCF_018294505.1). NCBI lineage: Eukaryota > Viridiplantae > Streptophyta > Magnoliopsida > Poales > Poaceae > Triticum > Triticum aestivum. The sequence continues at coordinate 382,297,657 of NC_057814.1, read as the reverse complement.
ATGGGATGCCGCCGTCGTCCGCTACCTCTCAGCGCCGCCAGCTGCCAACCTCACGCGCCCCGCCCGTCGATCGCGCAATGACATGATTTTTGATTTACAAGTGAAGTACATTATGTGCTGCATTGAACACTTCAACAACGGCGTCTCGGAGGACGACAACGACAACGACGGCGCGGCACGCTGCCTCCGCCGCTGTCGGGAATAGTTTTTTTCTTGGGTTTAATACTGTATCTCGATCATGTGAATATAAATTCGCAGTATGACTGAATGAAAGATATGGTTTGAGCAAACTTGCATTTTTCTCTCTTAATGTATAGACTTATCAAATGATTTTCTTTTGAAAAAAATTCAATGGTTTTTAAATATAAAACACTCATCGCAAACATTTTGTTAGAACACCCGTATGCAAATAGACAGCTTCCCCAGGAAGCCAAGGGAAAATGTGCCGAGCAGGATTTGTGCAGCACTTGATTGCAAAGGTTTTAGATAGAACACCCGTATGCAAAGTGAGAGCAGGATTTGTGCATCTCTTCAACGCAAACGGTTCTTTTGGATGACCCGTGTGCAACCACTTACAAACAATTTGGGTATGTTGCCATTTGTCAAACTGGAAAGATTGACATTTGTTGATCTAGTAACATTGCCATTTGTCAACCTTGTAACACTGTGATTTGTCAAAATATGAAGCTAAAAATCACTAGCAGTATCTAATTTTTTCAACTAAAATTCAGTAATTAAGCATAGATTTCATTCATAGATTAAGCAGTCGCTCTTAATTTATACAAATAGTTCAACTCGACAGCTGAACTGACCAAACTTTTCCCCAATTGTTGCCAACCATGTACTAAAATAACTAGTTCAACTATATATACTAGCTAATTTTAAGTATGTTGTACAGTTCCACCACATGTATAGTCAGATGAACTGAACAAAATAGCCCCTAAATACTACTACTACGGAGGGGCTTTGTACTACTTCCGGCTGCCTCTCCTCTGCCGAGCGCGCTCAGTAAGAGGCAGAGGAGGAGGAGCCTGCCGACGAGCTAGGCAACCGCAATACGGTGCCTGCCGCTGCTGCAGCTTCAGCGACGCTCACCTCAAACGCCCTCTGCCGCTCCAGATGACCCCTCTCGAAATGGTGGTTCTCCTCGTAGATCTCCTGATTCCTCGCCTCTGAGGCGGCGTGTTCTGTGGCCACGGCGGCGGTAAGGCTCTTTGCGTGCTCGACGAGGCGCTCCTCCTCCTCCCGTAGGAACTCGGTGTAGCGCGCAAAGTCGCTGACGCACATGCGGGCATCCACCTCCGCCTCCCGCCTTCGGGCGGCAGTGGTGGAGTGGGTGATGACCCCGGCGGTCGACGGTGGGCTGGCGGCCACGGCGGCCGACGATGGGGTGGCGGCCACGACCACCACCTCCCACCTTCGGGCTACGGTGGCGGAGCGGGTGATGGCCACGGTGGCCGGCAGTGGGGTGGCGGCCACGATGGCCACCTCCCGCCTTCGGGCCGCGGCGGCGGAGCGGGCGATGGCCCTGGCGTTCGATGGTGGTGTGGCGGCAACGGCGGCCGGCAACAGCTGCCGACGGGCAGCGGCGGCGGAGCGTGTGGTGGGTGTTCCGCGCACACCTAATAGCGACGCCACACGCACTACACTATGCCGGGGACTGCGCCGCCGCCGCGGTGTAGCCTCCCAGCTGGAGCTGTCCTCTGATGACGGCGGAGTGGCTAAGCGACAACAACGGACCGGTGCCATTGGCGATTGTGGGAGAAGCAGGCGAGATAAGCTACAGGGAGGGAGGGGAAAATGCGATGCAGGACTCGCCGGCCGTGATGGTTTATATAGCAGGCCGGTAAGCATTGGGATTTGGGGGGATTTCACCGAGTCGAGCGGGAAGCTTGCGTGAGAACAGGCTCACCGACGATTCATTGGCGCCACCGTTTGGCCAAAAGAACGCCCCCTGATACGTCTCCAACGTATCTATAATTTATGAAGTATTCATGCTATTATATTATCCATCTTGGATGTTTAATGGGCTTTACTATGCACTTTTATATTATTTTTGGGACTAACCTATTAACCCAGAGCCCAATGCCAGTTTCTGTTTTTTCCCTTGTTTCAGTGTTTCGCAGAAAAGGAATATCAAACGGAGTCCAAACGGAATGAAACCTTCGGGAGCGTGATTTTTGGAACGAATGTGATCCAGGAGACTTGGAGTTGAAGTCAAGGAAGCTTCGAGGTGGCCACGAGGCAGGGAGGCGCGCCTGCCCCCCGGGCGCGCCTGCCCCCCTGGGCGCGCCCCCCACCCTCGTGGGCCCCTCGTGGCTCCCCTAACCGACTTCTTTCGCCTATATATATCCATATACCCTAAAAACATCGTAGAATAGAATAGATCGGGAGTTCCGCCACCGCAAGCCTCTATAGCCACCAAAAACCAATCGGGACCCTGTACCGGCACCCTGCCGGAAGGGGGATCCCTCACCGGTGGCCATCTTCATCATCCCGACGCTCTCCATGACGAGGAGGGAGTAGTTCACCCTCGGGGCTTAGGGTATGTACCAGTAGCTATGTGTTTGATCTCTCTCTCTCATGTTCTTGAGGTGGTACGATCTTGATGTATCGCGAGCTTTGCTATTATAGTTGGATCTTATGATGTTTCTCCCCCTCTACTCTCTTGTAATGGATTGAGTTTTCCCTTTGAAGTTATCTTATCGGATTGAGTCTTTAAGGATTTGAGAACACTTGATGTATGTCTTGCATGTGCTTACCTGTGGTGATAATGGGATATCACGTGATCCACTTGATGTATGTTTTGGTGATCAACTTGCGAGTTCCGTGAACTTATGCATAGGGGTTGGCACACGTTTTCGTCTTGACTTCCCGGTAGAAACTTTGGGGCACTCTTTGAAGTACTTTGTGTTGGTTTGAGTAGATGAATCTGAGATTGTGTGATGCATATCGTATGATCATACCCACGGATACTTGAGGTGACATTGGAGTATCTAGGTGACATTAGGGTTTTGGTTGATTTGTATCTTAAGGTGTTATTCTAGTACGAACTCTATGATAGATCGAACAGAAAGAATAGCTTCGTGTTATTTTACTACGGACTCTTGAATAGATCGATCAGAAAGGATAACTTTGAGGTGGTTTCGTACCCTACCATAATCTCTTCGTTTGTTCGCCGCTATTAGTGACTTTGGAGTGACTCTTTGTTGCATGTTGAGGGATAGTTATAGGATCCAATTATGTTATTATTGTTGAGAGAACTTGCACTAGTGAAAGTATGAACCCTAGGCCTTGTTTCCTAGCATTGCAATACCGTTTATGCTCACTTTTATCGCTTGGTACCTTGCTGTTTTTATATTTTCAGATTACAAAAACCTATATCTACCATCCATATTGCACTTGTATCATCATCTCTTCGCCGAACTAGTGCACCTATACAATTACCATTGTATTGGGTGTGTTGGGGACACAAGAGACTTTTTGTTATTTGGTTGCAGGGTTGCTTGAGAGAGACCATCTTCATCCTATGCCTCCCACGGATTGATAAACCTTAGGTCATCCACTTGAGGGAAATTTGCTACTGTCCTACAAACCTGTGCACTTGGAAGCCCAACAACGTCTACAAGAAGAAGGTTGTGTAGTAGACATCACCCCCGCGCACTGCGCAAGCTTGCGCTGTAAGCCGTCTGCGGCAGCGGGGTGACAAGACGTGCGAGAGGAGGATGAAATGCCACGTACACATATGGTTAATAAAAAACGTTTGCGATTTAATTACCTACTATACCCCCGTCCTGGTTTATAAGTATGATTTAACTAATAAAATACAAATGCATGCCGCCAAAGATTACATAGTTGGATTCGTATTTGAACATAGTTTCCAATTATATAATTATTATAACATGCATTAACATTTTGTTGGTTAAATTTAAGGGCAAAGTATGACACAGAATATAAAGTGGACTATACACTAGACGGAGATAGTAGCACACGGCCGCTCTCTACGCAGTGACGCAACTGTCGGTTGGCTTGTATGCGACCATTTCCTGCGTGTTCAACTGCTCTATGCATGTGGTTGCTCGCGGTTCAGGCGGCCGCGGCATGCTCTGCTCGCGTCCCGCCGCACGCGCTCTACTCTCGCGTCCCTCCAGGTGCTCTACCCTCGTCCCTCCACACACACTGCCAGTGTTTGGGGCCGGCGCACGATCACGCACGTTCGTGTGCATGCGGTTGCGCCGGGCGCGGTGCGATAATGCAGTTACCCGCTGCGAAAACTGCCACGCGGACATGCAGAGAATCCAGGCCGCCCGGCCCCCATTTATTCCTGCGGCCATTTACCTTCATCTCTCGCGTCACACGACACAATAAGCACACCCACGATGACACATATAGAGAGGACATCCAGTGGTTCCAATGGCGCTCCCCGTGGCTCCAATGGCGCTCCCGGCGGCCGACGACGACAACGGCGGGCAGTTCACCACTCATCATGTAGTGGACACCCACGTGAGGGGGAAGGCCCTCTTGGTGGTGTACACGAACAATCCGGTCTCGGTGGAGAGCTCCGTCCAAACTATGGAGCAGTTCCTTGCTGAGGACAAGTACCGAGTGGTCGGCTTCGACCTCGAGTACACCATCGGTCGTGCCGAGCATGATCAGAAGGTTGTCGTCGCCCAGTTGTGCGTGCAACATGACGTCCTCGTCTACCACTACCACCTTGCCACAAGGCCTTGCGAGCATTTCTCCAGGTTTATCAACAGCTCTGACTATAGTTTCGCTACGGTGGACACCACCAACGATCTAAAAGCGCTCAAGGTTTCGGACTTGAAATGCCCGAATCTTGTCAACATCCAGCACCACTACAAGGTCTGGGGCAGCGACAAAAACAAACTGAACTCCCTGGTTGACCTCACCTCGACCATCATCGACCCCTACTACATGAAGATGAAGATTGAGAGCAAGAAGGACAAGAACGCTTGGCACAGTGTGTGGCATGAGACACTGAATGAACAACATGTCAAGTACGCGGCCATGGATGCGTACACAAGCTACGAGATGTACAGGAGGATCGTTGACATGAGGAAGTGTCTTCTTCCTACCCCAGACGAGGGATCGAGCCACGGAGCAGTGGCGGGAGCGTCACAAGAAGTAGATGACTAGACGATTGTTTCTCCTACTTTAGAATGCATGCAATTGTTTATTGAGGTGTGTGCGAATGATCTGTATAGTCACTTATGTAATTGGATGTTTATTTCAGTTATATATATACACACATATGTTATTCTTCTGTAGACAGAGCAAATCACACGGCTTATTAGCAGCAATCGTTGTGTTATTATTGGTCTTCGCACACATTTCTGATTACGGACCTGTTTGCCGCATATCACACACATCTTGTTCAATTGAATCGTTTCCATTGTGTTGCCTAATCACACACAGTTCATCCTAGTGAACCGTATGTTGTATATCACACACACCTTCATCTGGCTGCCCATTTCTTTTGTAACTCCTCATCCCAAACAGTTAAACGAACTGAACCGTATGCCCTACATCGCACACGCAACTAAAATCTGAACCGTGTTTGATGCATCCGTCATCGCAAACATTTTGCACCCTTTTTAACAGGTTTTTTACACCACCGTTTGCGATTATGGCATCACACACAGTTTCGTCGAAGGGTCTCTAATCGTAGTGTCGCGTTTGGACCATCCTGCAGTAGTGATATGATACTATGATGTGAACGAATAGAAGAATTCGTTGCTTTTAAGGGTGCTTATGAAATTGAATCTTTGTTTAAGAAGTGTGAAAATCTTTATGATGCTGTTTACAGGCCTGAAAGTTCTGCTATACTTAAATATTGCTATGAGAATTATGAATACAATGCCGATATTGATGCGTTTATTGAGAAAGTCTCCGATGTCCAAGAAGAGACTAATATTTTGCAGGAATCTATGGAAGAAGAAATTGCTAAAACTGTGAGCTCATTAGATGAAAAAGATGACGAGGAGCGCGAAGAACAAAAGGAGGAAGAGCGGATTGATCACCCATGCCCACCTTCTAATGAGAGTAACTCTTCAACTCATACATGGTTTAATTTTTCTTTGTGCTTACTGAAGGATGATTGCTATGATAATTGCTATGATCCCTTTGATTCGTTTGAAATATCCCTTTTTGATGAACTTGATGCTTGCTATGCTTGTGGCCATGATGCCAATATGAATTATGCTTATGGAGATGAACTTGGTATAGTTCCTTATGTTAAGAATTGTAGCGACCAGACCTCAAATGGTCTGTGCTGCTGTGCACCAGTGTCATCCCTGGATCAGTAATGCTGACACGCACAGTACAAATGGAGGATTTATAACAGAGTAGCAATCACACACTTATTACATCAAATATCTCCAAAGAGATTAAGTATGATAAATATGGCTTAAGGCCATCTAAATACGATAACAGCGGAAGACTTGGAAGACAAGTGAGTCCATCAACTCCAGCGGCATCACTGAGTATAAGACCACGACCTAAGGCACCTTACTCGTCGTCTGAAAAGTCTGCAACATGAAACGTTGCAGCCCGAAAACGGGTCAGCACATCGAATATGCTGGCAATGTAACACATAGAGAATAATGAACAATAATAAGGCTATACTACATGCATATATGGCTAGTGGAAAGCTCTATGGTTAAAGTTTTTGCGAAAAGCTAACTTTTCCCTACTGCAAAGGAATAAATTTTATTTAACTATCATGGTGGTTGTTAAACATTGAGATGGTTGACAGCATCTCAATCCCAATTAAGAATCATCATTAACCCAACAAAATTAATTAAAAGTAACATGGTGATGAGATTCAAATGATAATCCAGGTAGTAGATACTCAAATTGTCCATAACCGGGGACACGGCTAACCATGATTAGTTTGTACACTCTGCAGAGGTTTGTGCACTTTTCCCCACAAGACTCGATCGCCTCCGCTTGATTCTTGCACTGCATGATGTTTGAGAAACGGATGACCGAGACACAGTCTTTCAGGAACAATCACTCTTTACTCCGGGTGGACCGGTACACCTACTTTCCCCTACATCTGCTAGCCCACCTCTTCAAGAGATCATGTAACCTACTCAACTATGCTAGAGCCCATAATAGCTTGTGGCTGCACACGGAAGTTTCTAGCATGAATAATCTTATGATCCCTTTGAGCCTGGGTGGCGGTCCTTATACAAACAGACAACACTGGATTCTCCAGGTGCCTCAATCCACCCAGATGTGAGTTTTAGTTGCCACCTTAGGTAAACCATTATTAACAATCTCACATCTGTCATGAATATCACTCAAACCCAATCCACGTCTACGAGCATAGCATGGCAATATAATAGCAACGTAGAAGTAACTCCCAAGGGTTTGATAAAGAACAGGTAATAGGTACTACCTCAACTACTTCCCAATACCCACAATTTAATTAGATCCTAATCATGCAATGTTTGAGGAATAGATCTAATGCAATAAAACTGGGTATGGAAGGTATGATCAAAGTGTTACTTGCCTTGCTGATGATCCGCAAACCTAGCGATTCGAAGTAACAAGCGGCACACTCCGGGTACTCTATCGCAAACAAACAAGCAAACAATCAGTACACAACTAATGCACAGGTAAAACTCGAATGAAAGATCCAACCAGAAAGTTCAACTTAAGAACTCCGGTTTGCAAAAAGAATCAACTCGAACGAAGCAACGAAAGTCAAACGGCGAAAGAAACAAGCTTCATTTACTAATCTGGATCTAGGTCAAATTTTACAGTAGCAAAAACTTGTTTGAGTAGGTTAAACGGAAAGAGAATTTCGAGACGAAACTCTAGGCGCTTGAATCGCCTGATTCCGATAAACGAGCGAAAAGTTAAACAGAAACTAGGATTCGATCAGAAATCGAATCTGAGAAAATCGCGGAAAAATCTGACGAAAAAGAAAAACGGACGAACGGTTAAAGAACGGACGTTCGTTAACAGAGAAAATTCGACGAACGCGTTCGCTGAAACGAACATGTCGGTGAACGCTCACAAAATAACAAAACCGAAAAAAAACCGATCTAGGGTTTTTTTTAAACGAACGGTTTTTTAAAAAAAACCGGCAACCGAACGGCATCGAGGTATACCTCGTCGGGGCGGCTCCGGCGGGGCTCCGGCTGCTCCGGCCGAGGGGCGGCGAGGGCGGCGGGGGTGCGGGGGTGCTCGGGGGTGGGCGAGGGGCGGCGAGGGGCGGCGAACGGCGAGCGGCGGCGGGGCTCGGGCTTCGGCTCCGGCGGCGGCGGGGCGGGGCAAGTGCGGGTGGCGGCGGGGTGAGAGAAAAAGGGGGGCGGCGGTATATATAGAAGGGGGGTGCGGTGGCTTGGAGGACGGGCAGACGTCGGGGTCCCGTGCTCGCCACAGACTCCGGGCGGCGGCGGCGCTCGTGCGCGAGGAGGACGACGCGGGGTAGGCCGGCGCTCGGCTGGGCCTCGGCCCGGTCGGGCGGCGCGCCGTTTTTTTTTAAATACGTTCCGCGGAAAAAAATTTCGTAGAAAAATAAATAAAAGTCCAAAAAAGATAAAATAAATTTTCCCCGTCTAGTTAGAAAATCTAGAATAGGGTGAACATTTTTTGACACAAAATAAATTTTTGAAAACATGCAATATTTTTAATGCAATTAAAATTGCAAATAAAATCAAAATAAATTCCAATAAATGATTTTAACACTTTTCCTCCAATATTTCAATTGTTTTGGAGAAGTCATATTTTCTCCTCTCGTTTATTTTTAAAAATGAAATATTTTTCGGAGAGAAAATAATTAAAACCAAAATCCTCGTTTTATAATTTGATGAAAATAAAATATGAAAATTTGAGAAAATCCCCAACTCTCTCCGAGGGTCCTTGAGTTGCTTAGGATTATCGAGGATTTGTCAAAATGCAATAAAATATGATATGCAATGATGATCTATGTATAACATACCAAATTGAAAATTTGGGATGTTACAAACCAACCCCCCTTAAGATGAATCTCGCCCTCGAGATTCGGGTTGGCTAGAAAACAGGTGGGAGTGGTCCTTCCGTAGATCTTCCTCTCGCTCCCAGGTGGCTTCATCTTCCGTGTGGTGACTCCACTGGACTTTGCAAAACTTGATAACTTTACTGCGGGTAACTCGGCTGGCATACTCAAGAATCTTAACTGGTTTCTCCTCATAGGTCAAATCACTTTCCAGCTGAATTGCTTCCAGTGGTACAGTATCTCTCAGTGGTATCTCAACCATCTCTGCGTGGCACTTCTTCAACTGGGAAATGTGAAATACATCATGAACTCCAGACAATCCTTCGGGCAATTCCAGCTTGTAGGCAACCTCTCCCATACGTTTCACAACTCTGTATGGTCCGATAAAACGGGGCGCTAACTTTCCCTTAACTCCAAAGCGCTTCACTCCTCTAGGTGGTGATACTCGAAGATACACTCTGTCTCCGACTTCGTGAATTGTCTCCTTTCGTTTAGAATCCGCATAAATCTTCTGCCTGGACTGGGCTACCTTGAGCCTATCGCGAATCAACCTCACTTTCTGTTCAGACTCCTTAATCAAATCTGGTCCAAACAACTGACGGTCTCCTACTTCGTCCCATAACAACGGTGTTCTACACCTCCTTCCGTACAAGGCTTCAAAAGGGGCCATCTTCAAACTGGTCTGATAACTGTTGTTATAAGAAAACTCTGCATATGGCAAATTGTCGTCCCAACTAGATCCATAATCTAGTGCACAAGCTCTCAACATGTCCTCCAAAATCTGGTTGACTCTCTCGGTCTGTCCATCTGTCTGCGGGTGAAAAGCTGTACTAAATTCTAGCCTGGTTCCCAATGTTTCATGTAACTGCTTCCAAAACTTCGAGGTAAATTGGGTTCCTCTGTCTGATACAATGGTCCTCGGAACTCCATGCAAACATACGATCCTGGTCATGTATATCTTTGCCAACTTAGCACTGGTGTAAGTGGTCTTCACTGGAATGAAATGAGCCACTTTCGTCAAACGGTCGACTACAACCCATATTGAGTCATAGCCTGAACGAGTCCTGGGTAATCCTGTGATAAAATCCATGCCTATTTTATCCCACTTCCATTCGGGTATCGGCAATGGTTGTAGCAATCCTGCTGGCTTCTGATGCTCTGCCTTCACTCTCTGACACACATCACAAACTGCTACATATTCTGCAATATCCTTCTTCATTCCGGTCCACCAGAAAGTATTCTTCAGATCCAAATACATCTTGGTATTCCCTGGGTGAATCGAGTACGGTGAATCATGGGCTTCTTGCAAAATCAACTTCCTGATCTCCGGATCATTTGGCACATATACGCGGTCCTCAAACCATAAGGTATCGTGCTCATCCTCACGAAATCCCTTGGCTTTTCCTTTGCTCATCTTCTCCTTTATCTCTTCAATCTCCTTGTCTGTCTTCTGAGCTTCTCTGATCCTTTCCATCAAGGTAGACTGAATCTCCAATGTCGCTAAATAGCCTCTTGGGACTATCTCCAAACATAGCTCGCGAAGGTCCTCGGCTAACTCCTGAGGTAACTCTCCTGTCATGAGGGTGTTGACATGACTCTTGCGGCTCAACGCGTCTGCTACTACGTTAGCCTTTCCTGGGTGATAATGCAATCTCATATCATAGTCCTTAATGAGCTCCAACCATCTCCTCTGTCTGAGATTTAACTCCTTCTGCGTGAAAATATACTTCAAACTCTTGTGATCTGTATACACCTCACAATGGTTTCCGATGAGAAAATGTCTCCATGTCTTCAATGCATGCACCACGGCTGCTAACTCCAAATCATGCGTAGCATAATTCTTCTCATGGGGTTTAAGTTGTCGTGAAGCATATGACACAACTCTTCCTTCCTGCATAAGCACTGCTCCAAGTCCTCGACGAGAAGCGTCGCAATAAACTTCATAATCCTTGCGTTGATCTGGCAGAATCAACACTGGTGATGTAACCAATCGTTTCTTCAACTCTTGGAAACTAGCTTCACATTCCTCAGTCCAATTGAATTTGGTGTCCTTCTTCAATAGCTCAGTCATGGGCTTAGCAATCTTCGAGAAATTCTCGATGAATCTCCGGTAGTATCCTGCAAGTCCAAGAAAACTCCGGATTTCTCCAACTGTCGTGGGTGATTCCCAACTTGTCACTGTGTCAACCTTGGCAGGGTCTACTGCTATTCCTTCTCCAGAAATAACATGTCCAAGGAATCCAACTTCCTTCAGCCAAAATTCACATTTGCTGAACTTGGCGTATAACTGATGTTCTCTGAGCTTCTCAAGTACCAATCGCAAATGCTCCTCATGCTCTTCCTCATTCTTGGAAAAGACTAAAATATCATCAATGAACACCACGACGAACTTATCCAAAAACTCCATAAACACTTTGTTCATCAGGTTCATGAAATAGGCAGGTGCGTTAGTCAGACCAAATGACATAACGGTATACTCATACAATCCATATCTGGTGGTAAAAGCCGTCTTAGGTATATCCTGCTCTCGAATCTTTAACTGATGGTATCCTGATCGTAGATCGATCTTGGAAAATACTTTAGCTCCTTGTAAGCGGTCAAACAAATCATTGATCATCGGCAGTGGGTACTTGTTTTTGATGGTCACTTCATTCAATCCACGGTAATCAACAACCATCCTCAGCGATCCATCTTTCTTCTCCACTAGAAGTACTGGTGATCCCCAAGGTGACGAACTTGGGCGAATATAGCCTTTATCCAGTAACTCCTTGATCTGCTTCTTAATTTCCTCCAAATCTTTTGCGGGCATCCTGTACGGTCTCTTAGATATTGGCCCTGTGCCTGGCAAAAGTTCAATCAAGAACTCAATGTCTCTATCTGGTGGCATGCCTGGCAACTCTTCTGGAAATACATCCGGATAATCCTTCACCACTGGTACTTCCTCCTGTACAACTCCTGATAAGGAATTCACTTGAGTCCTCTTCGGCATATGCCGGGATACATACTTGATCCTTTTTCCTTCCGGGGTGGTAAGCAAAATCGTCTTGCTGGCACAATCGATGTTTCCTCCATACAACGATAGCCAATCCATTCCCAAAATCACATCCAAACCTTGCGACTCCAAAACTATGAGGTCTGAGGGGAAAACATGCCTACCAATGGCCAATGGTATCTGAAAACATCCTTGGCTGGCCATATACTCTGCTCCTGGCGAGGTTACTAACATAGGGGTTTTGAGAACTTGGGTGGACAGCTTAAACTTATTCACAAATCCCCTTGATATGTATGAATGCGATGCACCAGTATCGAAAAGAACGGTTGCAGTAAATGACTTAACCAAAAACTTACCTATTACTGCATCAGGCTGAGCTTCAACCTCCTCCACGCTCACGTGGTTCACATGTCCTTTGTTGAACGGGTTCGGCTTCTTCCCAGAGCTTCCATTGCCATTTCCATTTTGGGCTTCAGGACAATCAGTTGCATAATGTCCAGTCTTCTGGCACTTGAAACAAGTAACATGACTTAGATCCCTCTTGGCTGGGGTAGATGGGTTGGTACGGTTCTGTCCGTTGCTTCCTCCATTCCCATTACCATTCTTGGAGCCATTATGGTTGTGCGAACTACCTCCTCCATGGGTATGCTGAAACTGTCCTCCCGGCTTCGGGGCAAATCGTGGCTTCTGCTGAGCTCCAGAATTGTACTTCCCTTGTCCATACTTCCTCTTACGGTTTTCAATCTGCTGTTGCTTCCCTTCAATCATGAGAGCTCTATCTACCAGCTCCTGGTAGTTGTTGAAGGTTGCTACCATCAACTGCATACTCAGTTCATCATTCAGTCCTTCCAAAAATTTCTCCTGCTTGGCAGCATCTGTAGCAACGTCATCTGGTGCATAACGTGCTAACTTACTGAATCCTCCACATACTGGCCTACGGTGCGTCCTCCTTGGCGTAGGTTGCGAAACTCGCGCTTCTTCATAGCCATAGCTCCTGCTGAAACATGAGCTGTACGGAAAGCTTGCTGAAACTGGTCCCATGTGACAGTGTCAATAGGGTGCGTGGCTGTATAATTCTCCCACCATGATGCTGCGGGTCCATCAAGCTGATGTGCGGCAAAACGCACTCTTTCCGCATCTGTGCATCCTGCAGTGGTCAACTCCCTTCCAACTTTGCGGAGCCAATCATCTGCAACAATCGGCTCGGTGCTACTGGAAAACACCGGCGGGTTTAGCCTTAAGAAACGGGCTAAGTGATCAACAGGTGGTGGTGGCGGTGGGTTGTTGTTGTTGTTGTTGCCTTGGTTCTGCACTAACACTTGCATCAGGGCATTCTGTTGCTGAATCAACTGGGTGATCTCCGGTGGGAAAACAAATCCGGTGTCGCGTCTCGGAGGCATCTGATAGGTTAGAAAAGATGAGAGTTAAGAATAGAATGAGGTCTAGAGGGAAAACACTACCCATATGCTCATGAGACAAATACAATCAATATCACTCAATCAATTCAAACAAGGCATAACAATCGATCTAACTAGCGTTACAAAGTGCTTGAACTATACTATTAAATGGGGGAAAACTACTACTGATATGGTGGTCTACTAGAAATTCTGATCCGTTGAAGACTCCATGATGTCTGCTCCAGCTTCGTCAACAAAGTCATCTTCACTTGGTTCCGAGTCGGTGTCGTCGATGATGATGTAGTTATCCGGACAAGTGCATTCGTCATCCTTTGCTTTTGGCACTGGATTTCCCATGAATACTCCAATCTTCTTCTCCAGGTCGTCATTCTTCCCTACTAGTGCGATGATTTCCTCCATATAATCCTCGCGTGTAGCCTTGAGTTCTTCCTCCAGCTCCTTGATCTTGGTTAATGCCTTCTTCAGTTCTTCCTTGTCCGTGCACATCTGGTTCTCCTGGCGACGAATATGTTGGTTTTGCTCCTGGATGAAAGCTGCAATTGATCCATCCTTCTTGGTTCTGATCATCTCCCATTGCGCGTCTCGGCGTCCACAAATCTGATAAATTGTATCCTTAAGCTCCTGGTGGTAGACTTCTCCAATGCGTCCCATGGCGATGTGTGCGGCCATGCTCTTCCCTAAACTCCAGGTTGGTGCTTCGAAAACCAATCTTATGGGTTCAGTAACTGGCACAAACGTCCTTCCTGGAATGTGAACTTGAATCTTCCAGCTCTCCTCTTCGGGTAATGTGGCGTTGTAGGTTCCGGTGATGCTTGGTATTCCTATGTTCAAATACTTGGTGACTTCCTTCAAGTGTCGACCAAAAGGCGTGTCTTCATCTGGTTGCATGAACTTGCTCCTTGCATCCGCCATTCCTAAAAGAGTAGAAAAGGAGAGGGGTCAGAAATGAGAAGAGAGAAGCTTTCTAGGGCTTAAGCTTAGTGGTCGTGTCCTACAGTCAGCGTGTGCTCTGATACCACCTTTGTAGCGACCAGACCTCAAATGGTCTGTGCTGCTGTGCACCAGTGTCATCCCTGGATCAGTAATGCTGACACGCACAGTACAAATGGAGGATTTATAACAGAGTAGCAATCACACACTTATTACATCGAATATCTCCAAAGAGATTAAGTATGATAAATATGGCTTAAGGCCATCTAAAACGATAACAGCGGAAGACTTGGAAGATAAGTGAGTCCATCAACTCCAGCGGCATCACTGAGTATAAGACCACGACCTAAGGCACCTTACTCGTCGTCTGAAAAGTCTGCAACATGAAACGTTGCAGCCCGAAAACGGGTCAGCACATAGAATATGCTGGCAAAGTAACACATAGAGAATAATGAACAATAATAATGCTATACTACATGCATATATGGCTGGTGGAAAGCTCTATGGTTAAGTTTTTGCGAAAAGCCAATTTTTCCCTACTGCAAAGGAATAAATTTTATTTAACTATCATGGTGGTTGTGAAACATTGAGATGGTTGACAGCATCTCAATCCCAATTAAGAATCATCATTAACCCAACAAAATTAATTAAAAGTAACATGGTGATGAGATTCAAATGATAATCCAGGTACTAGATACTCAAGTTGTCCATAACCGGGGACACGGCTAACCATGATTAGTTTGTACACTCTGCAGAGGTTTGCGCACTTTTCCCCACAAGACTCGATCGCCTCCGCTTGATTCTCGCACTGCATGATGTTTGAGAAACGGATGACCGAGACACAGTCTTTCAGGAACAATCACTCTTTACTCCGGGTGGACCGGTACACCTACTTTCCCCTACATCTGCTAGCCCACCTCTTCAAGAGATCATGTAACCTACTCAACTATGCTAGAGCCCATAATAGCTTGTGGCTGCACACGGAAGTTTCTAGCATGAATAATCTTATGATCCCTTTGAGCCTGGGTGGCGGTCCTTATACAAACAGACAACACTGGATTCTCCAGGTGCCTCAATCCACCCAGATGTGAGTTTTAGTTGCCACCTTAGGTAAACCATTATTAACAATCTCACATCTGTCATGAATATCACTCAAACCCAATCCACGTCTACGAGCATAGCATGGCAATATAATAGCAACGTAGAAGTAACTCCCAAGGGTTTGATAAAGAAACAGGTAATAGGTACTACCTCAACTACTTCCCAATACCCACAATTTAATTAGATCCTAATCATGCAATGTTTGAGGAATAGATCTAATGCAATAAAAACTGGGTATGGAAGGTATGATCAAAGTGTTACTTGCCTTGCTGATGATCCGCGAAACCTAGCGATTCGAAGTAACAAGCGGCACACTCCGGGTACTCTATCGCAAACAAACAAGCAAACAATCAGTACTCATCTAATGCACAGGTAAAACTCGAATGAAAGATCCAACCAGAAAGTTCAACTTAAGAACTCCGGTTTGCAAAAAGAATCAACTCGAACGAAGCAACGAAAGTCAAACGGCGAAAGAAACAAGCTTCGTTTACTAATCTGGATCTAGGTCAAATTTTACAGTAGCAAAAACTTGTTTGAGTAGGTTAAACGGAAAGAGAATTTCGAGACGAAACTCTAGGCGCTTGAATCGCCTGATTCCGATAAACGAGCGAAAAGTTAAACAGAAACGAAGATTCGATCAGAAATCGAATCTGAGATAATCGCGGAAAAATCCGACGAAAAAGAAAAACGGACGAACGGTTAAAGAACGGACGTTCGTTAACAGAGAAAATCCGACGAACGCGTTCGTTAAAACGAACGAGTCGGTGAACGCTCACAAAATAACAAAACCGAAAAAAAACCGATCTAGGGTTTTTTTTAAACGAACGGTTTTTTTAAAACAAAACCGGCAACGAACGGCGGCGAGGTATACCTCGTCGGGGCGGCTCCGGCGGGGCTCCGGCTGCTCCGGCGAGGGGCGGCGAGGGCGGCGGGGGTGCGGGGGTGCTCGGGGGTGGGCGAGGGGCGGCGAGGGGCGGCGAACGGCGAGCGGCGGCGGGGCTCGGGCTTCGGCTCCGGTGGCGGCGGGGCGGGGCAAGTGCGGGCGGCGGCGGGGTGAGAGAAAAAGGGGGGCGGCGGTATATATAGAAGGGGGGTGCGGTGGCTTGGAGGAGGGGCAGGCGGCGAGGTCCCGTGCTCGCCACGGACTCCGGGCGGCGGCGGCGCTCGTGCGCTAGGAGGACGACGCGGGGTGGGCCGGCTCTCGGCTGGGCCTCGGCCCGGTCGGGCGGCGAGCCGTTTTTTTTTAAATACGTTCCGCGGAAAAAAAATTCGTAGAAAAATAAATAAAAGTCCAAAAAAGATAAAATAAATTTTCCCCGTCTAGTTAGAAAATCTAGAATAGGGTGAACATTTTTTGACACAAAATAAATTTTTGAAAACATGCAATATTTTTAATGCAATTAAAATTGCAAATAAAATCCAAATAAATTCCAATAAATGATTTTAACACTTTTCCTCCAATATTTCAATTGTTTTGGAGAAGTCATATTTTCTCCTCTCGTTTATTTTTAAAAATGAAATATTTTTCGGAGAGAAAATAATTAAAACCAAAATCCTCGTTTTATAATTTGATGAAAATCAAATATGAAAATTTGAGAAAATCCCCAACTCTCTCCGAGGGTCCTTGAGTTGCTTAGGATTATCGAGGATTTGTCAAAATGTAATAAAATATGATATGCAATGATGATCTATGTATAACATACCAAATTGAAAATTTGGGATGTTACAAGAATGAAATTTTTGCTATTGCACCCATGCATGATAGTCCTATTATCTTTTTGAATTCTCCCAACTACACTATATCGGAGAAGTTTGCGCTTATTAAGGACTATATTGATGGGTTGCATTCTACTATTGCACATGATGATTTTGATAGATATAATATGCATGTGCTTGCTGCTCCTACTTGCAATTATTATGAGAGAGTAACTACATCTCCGCCTCTCTATGTTTCCAATACGATAAAATTGCAAGAAACTGTTTATACTATGCATTGGCCTTTACTTTGTGTGCATGAATTGTTCTTTTATGACATGCCGATGCATAGGAAGAGAGTTAGACTTTCGTAATGACATGATATATATTACTTTGTGCTCACTACTAAATCACAAACCATTGTTAATTAAAATTGGCTTTGATATACCTTGGGATCCGGGTGGATCCATTACTTGAGCACTATATGCCTAGCTTAATGGCTTTAAAGAAAGCTGCCAGGGAGACAACTCGGAAGTTTTAGAGAGTCATTTATTTCTGTTGAGTGCTTTTAAAAAGTTTAAAAACAAAAAAAATAAAGAGGGGAACCTAAAACTTTTTCAAAAAGAAAAGTGAAAGTAAGAGAGACGAGCATTGTTAAAATGGGAGCATGCCTTGAACTTTGTTCATGCCCATGGAAACTTTGTGAATCTTAATTACAGAAAATTTTCAACAAAAATAATTATCCCTTGTATAAATCCATTGTATTATAAAAATAATGTGCCAAGATTTGCCTTTAGGATGATTAGATTGCTTGTTTGGTTTGTGCGGTGCAAAAACAGACACTTTAGCTGTAGTGCTCGATTTTACATTTTTTACTGGAAAGTCAAACGTTCTGAAACTTTTTGCACAATGCTTCTATACATTTTTTTATTTTTTCCTATTTTTTCAGAATTTTTGGAGTTACATAAGTATGTTTGATGTTCAGATTACTACAGGTTGTCTTGTTTAAGACAGATTCTGCTTTTGATGCATTGTTTTACTCGTTTTGATGAAACTATCAATTGTATCGGTGGTATAAGCCATGGAAAAGTTATATTACAGTAGCTACAATGCAAAAATAAAATATGAATGAGTTTGCAACAGTACTTAAAGTGGTGATTGTTTTATTATACTAACGAATTTCACGAGGGTTTTGTTAAGTTTTGTGTGATTGAAGTTTTCAAGTTTTGGGTGAGATCACGATGGATGAAGGAATAAGGAGTGGTAAGAGCCTAAGCTTGGGGATGCCCGAGGCACCCCCAAGGTCATATTCAAGGACTCCCAAGCAACTAAGCTTGGCGATGCCCCGGAAGGCATCCCCTCTTTCTTCTAACGATCATCGGTAATTTTACTTAGAGCTATATTTTTATTCGTCACATGATATACGTAAATCTTGGAGCGTCGTATGCTTTTTATTTTTCTTTTAATAATGCACCATGCTGGTATGAGATAGTCCTTGGTTGATTTATAGAATGCTCTTTGCACTTCACTTATATCTTTTGAGTATGGCTTTATAGAATGCTTCATGAGTTTCACTTATATCATTTGAAGTTTGGATTGCCTGTTTCCCTACACATAGAAAACCGCCATTTTTAGATGCTCTTTTGCTTCACGTATATCTGTTAGAGCGTGGGCATATCTTTTGTAGAAAGAGTTAAACTCTCTTGCTTCACTTATATCTATTTGGAGAGTTGACAGGAATTGATCATTCACATGGTTAGTCATAAAATGCTACATAAAACTTGTAGATCACTGAATATGATATGTTTGATTCCTTGCAATAGTTTTGCGATATAAAGATGGTGATATTAGAGTCATGCTAGTGGGTAATTGTGGATTGTAGAAATTCTTGTGTTGAAGTTTGTGATTCCCGTAGCATGCATGTATGGTGAACCGTTATGTAATGAAGTCGTAGCATGATTTATTTATTGATTGTCTTCCTTATGAGTGGCGGTCGGGGACGAGCAATGGTCTTTTCCTACCAATCTATCACCCTAGGAGCATGCGTCTAATGCTTTGTTTTGATAGCTTCTAGACTTTTGCAATAAGTATGTGAGTTCTTTATGACTAATGTTGAGTCCATGGATTATACACACACTCACCCTTCCATCATAGCTAGCCTCTTCGGCACCGTGCATTTCCCTTTCTCACCTCGAGATTTGGTGCAAACTTCGTCGGTGCATCCAGACCCCATGATACGATACGCTCTATCACACATAAGCATCCTTATATCTTCCTCAAAACAGCCACCATACCTACCTATCATGCCATTTCCATAGCCATTCTGAGATATATTGCCATGCAACTTCCATCATCATCATATACATGACTTGAGCATTCATTGTCATATTGCTTTGCATGATCGTAAGATAGCTAGCATGATGTTTTCATGGCTTGCCTGTTTTTTTATGTCATTTCTACGCTAGATCATTGCACATCCCGGTACACCGCCGGAGGCATTCATATAGAGTCATATCTTTGTTCTAGTATCGAGTTGTAATATTGAGTTGTAAGTAAATAAAAGTGTGATGATGATCATTATAAGAGCATTGTCCCAGTGAGGAAAGGATGGTGGAGACTATGTTTCCCCCACAAGTCAGGATGAGACTCCGGACGAAAAATAAATAAAAAAATAAAAAAAGAGGCCAAAAAAGAGAGGGCCCAAAAAACAAAAAAATGAGAGAAAAAGAGAGAAGGGGCAATGCTACTATCCTTTTACCACAATTGTGCTTCAAAGTAGCACCATGTTCTTCATAGAGAGAGTCTCCTATGTTTTCACTTCCATATACTAGTGGGAATTTTTCATTATAGAACTTGGCTTGTATATTCCGATGATGGACTTCCTCAAATGCCCGAGGTCTTCATGAGCAACCAAGTTGGATGCACACCCACTTAGTTTTCAGTTTGAGCTTTCATACACGTATAGCTCTAGTGCATCCGTTGCAAGGCAATCCATACTCCTCGCATTGACATCGATTGATGGGCATCTCCATAGCCCACTAATTTGCCTAGTTGATGTGAGAATTTCTCCCTTTTTGTCTTCTCCACACAACCTCCACCATCATATTCTATTCCACCTATAGTGCTATATCCATGGCTCACGCTCATGTATTGCGTGAAAGTTGTTTGAGAACATCAAAAGTATGAAACAATTGCTTGGCTTGTCATCGGGGTTGTGTATGATTTAATACTTTGTGTGATGAAGATGGAGCATAGCCAAACTATATGATTTTGTAGGCACTACAAAAAAAAAGACACATCCATGACATTTTGGGCCGAACGAATTTTTTTTCTGTCATACTTATGACACTTCTATGACGATAATTGTGACAAAACCCGGTATCATCATAGATGTGGTGGGGTCCTACTTCTATGACAAAAAATCATGACAAAAAATGGGCTTTTCGTCCTGGGCGGGCCGGAGACGCAGCTGCATGACATTCTTTGGGTCATCCATGATGGAAAAAACCATGGTAGAAGCGAGGGCGAGGAAAATATTGGGGTGTTCCCGGTTACGGTGGGTAGTCGGGGCCGAGCGATGCGCGTTTCTCTCGTACACGCACGCGTGTGGGTGCGAGGCGTTGGGCTCTAACTGAACCCGAGCGAGGCGTTGGGCTCTAACTGAACCCGAGCGATTGCACTGCAGGCTACGCGTTACTGGACCCGAGCGATCGATCGATGGCTGTTAACTGAACCCGATCGAGCGATTCCTTCGCTACTGCTGCTAACTGAAGCCGATCGATGCTGCCTCTGGATGAACAGTGAGCGTTGCTGGGGGGTTTGGATGAACAATTCCCAGTGAGGGTGGATGAACAGGACCCCATGGTGTTGCCTCTGGATGAACAGGACCCCGATCGATCGAGCCGGTTGGGCCTGGATGAACAGGGCCCCGTGGAGGGCTGGATGAACAGGACCACTCCGTGGAGGGCAGGATGAATAGTAGACGGTGGAGGGCTGGATGAACAGTAGCCCGTGGAGGGGTGGTTGAACAGGAGCCCATGGAGAGGGGTGGTTGAACAGTAGCCGGTGGAGTAGCGCGCGGTGGAGGCTGGATGAACAGGAGCCCGTGGATGAACAGTCGCAGGTGGAGGTTGGAGGAGGTCGACGGTGGATGAACAGTAGCCCGTGGAGGCTGGAGGGGGTCGACGGTGGAGATGAACAGTATCCCGTGGAGTCCCATTTAGCGGTACGCCACACCCCTCCCGATGAACAGGACCCCCGTTTCGACCGTAGCGCTCCAACACAAGTCCGTTTCCTCCGTTTTGCGGTACGCCACACCCCTCCCGATCAACAGGACCCCCGTTTCGACCGTAGGAGGTCCGTTTCCTCCGTTTTGCGGTACGCCAGACCCCTCCCGATGAACAGGAACCCGTTTCGAACGTGGCCGGTCGAACACAAGGCCGTTTCCTCCGTTCTGTGGTACGCCAGGCCTCGTTTCCATCGGTTGTTCCGTCCAAGCCCTCCCGATGAACACGACGACGCATTCCGTTCTGACCCAGCCGGTTGGCTCCCCATGAACATGACGAAGACGCTGTTTCTCCGTTCCGACCCAGCCATGTACACGAGCCATGGCCATACGTACGCGCGAGTAGGCGTTCGAGACCCCACCCGTATGTACGTACGTGGCCGTATTTACTTTCTTGCACCCTGGCCGTTGTACGTACGTGTACATCCTACGTGCACGCCTCTACTACGACACGTGCGCGCCTCTACATCGACCAGTATGTACGTACACGTTCGCGACCAGAAAGACAAAGTTACGTACGCTTCGACCAGGTGGGTCCGGACTGTCAGGCACTTCCTTGCGTGTGAAGATGTAGCTGGTGGGTCCCAGCAGTCAGGGGGGCGAATCATTTTTTTCCCAGACGCACTTCCTTGCGTGCGAAGATGTAGCTGGTGGGTCCTAGCAGTCAGGGGGAAATGTTTTTTTCACGAAATACGGTGGCCCGTCCGGTGGGTCCCCGCTGTCAGGTGGAGGAATAATTATTTTGCGCGTAATAAGGAGGCACTTCCTTGCTGCAGCCATGGACCCAGCCGTCAGCCTCTCCACGTACGGTACTCTTTCGATGGAAGTCATTCCTTGACCACGTTGACCACGCCGCGCCGAGAGCACCCGGGCGGTGGACGACGGCGAGGCCTAGGAAGGGGATGACGCAGAGCCGGGGAAGACGCGGAAGTGGAAGCCCGCACGGAGAGGAGTACGAGGGTTCACTGGTTCGGCTGTGGTGTGAGGCTGCCGTCGCCGCAGGGCCTGGCCAGCGGTGGGAATAGTAGGGGCGGTGAGGCCTCCGCGGCAGCACAGCTGGCCACGGGAGGCAGGAGCATGCGACACGACCGACGCTGCTTTGGGCGGCTGGAGCAAGAAGACCAGAGGTTGAAGAAGCACTACGGCCGTTGGATGGACATCGTACGGTCACTGGAGCTAGAATCGTTCATATTGACTAAGTTGACAAAGCACTCCGTCCCCGTCAACTTAGTAGGCCCACAAGTCAGCCACCCACCAAGGTGGGTCCCAACTAGCAGGGGGAGTATTCATTTTTTTGTGCGTAATAAGGAGGCACTTCCGGTGGGTCCGAGCTGACAGCGGGGGGAACATTTTTTTCGCGAAATACGGTGGCCCTTCCGGTGGGTCCCAGCAGTCAAGGGGGAAACATTTGTTTGCCAAATATGGTGGCCTGTCCGGTGGGTCCCTGCTGTCAGGTGGAGGAATAATTATTTTCCGCGTAATAAGGAGGCACTTCCTTGCGGCTGCCATGGACCCAGCTGTCAGCCTCTCCACGTACAGTACTCTTCCGATGGAAGTCGTTCCTTGACCACGTTGACCACGCCGCGCCGAGAGCACCAGGGCGGTGGACGATGGCGAGGCCTAGGAAGGGGACGACGCGGAGCCGGGGAAGACGCGGCAGTGGATGCCCACGCGTAGAGGAGTATGAGGGTTCACTGGTTCGCTGCGGTGTGAGGCTGCCGTCACCGCAGAATAACAGGGGGTGTGGGTGAGTAGAGGGATGGCCTGGCCAACGGTGGGAGTAGTAGGGGGCGGTGAGGCCTCCGCCGCATCGCAGCCGGCCACGGGAGGCAGGAGCACGAGGCACGACCGGCGCTGGTTTGGGCGGCTGGAGCAAGAAGACCAGAGGTTGAAGAAGCACTACGGCCGTTGGATGGACATCGTACGGTCACTGGAGCTAGAATCGTGCATATTGACTAAGTTGACAAAGCCCTCCGTCCCCGTCAACTTAGTAGGCCCACAAGTCAGCCTGCCACTATACTGGGTCCCAGCTAGCAGGGGGAGTATTCATTTTTTGTGCGTAATAAGGAGGCACTTCCTTGCGTGCGAAGATATAGCTGGTGGGTCCAAGCTGTCAGCGGCGGTAACATTTTTTCGCGAAATACAGAGGCCCTTTCGGTGGGTCCCAGATGTCAGGTGGAGGAATCATTATTTTGCGCGTAATAAGGAGGCATTTCCTTGCGTGCGGCCGTGGACCCAGCTGTCAGCCTCTCCACGTACAGTCCACTTCAGATGCATGTCGGTCGTTGACCACGTTGACCAGGCCGCGCCGAGAGCACCAGGGCGGTGGACGACGGCGAGGCCTAGGAAGGGAACGACACGGAGGCAGGGAAGACTCGGCAGTTGTTTCCCATGCGGAGGGGAGTACGACTGTACGAGGGTTTACTGGTTCGTCTGCCGTCGCCGGAGAATAACAGCAGGTGTGGGTGAGTAGAGGGATGGCTAGGCCAGCGATGGGAGTACGGTGGGGCGGTGAGGCCTGTGCGGCAGCACAGCCGGCCGCGGGGAGGAGAGAGCAGGCAGTCCCGCCGGCGCTTGTTTGAGCGGCTGGAGCAGGAAGAGCAGAGATTGAAGAAGCACGACGGCCGTTGGATGGACATCCAACAGTCACTGCTTGTGCGTCAACCTTTTTTTAGGAAAGCCTCAAATCTGTGGAAAACATCATACAACCCATCTGCCATTATTTCTAATAATTTACAGCCCATTTGCTAATTCTTAAGGTTTTTTTGGAGCCCATATTCTTTTTGTTAGCATTACAGCCCATATTGTGGCCACGGTTAAAAAATTATACGAAATTTTGCATATTTCGGTGCGGTCCGAACTGTTTTTAATCCCGAAATTTCGAGTCACATTCAAACTGATTTTAAAAATAAATGTATATCAATATAAAATCCAACAAATTGTCCACGCATAAAAATCAATGCAATTTAAAATCTCGAAATGAAAAAAAGAAATTTGAAACTAATTGCCGATTTGATGTGTTTTAAAAATGTACAGCCCATTTCTCATTACTAATAGGCCATTTTCTCGGCCAGCCGAATGAAGCTCTCCTCGTCTTGAAAGATTTGCTGCCAAACAGGCCTGACAAAGCAACTTACTTGGCAAATCACAAAAAAACTAGGCTGTGGCCGTGGACCCAGCTGCGGCCGTGGACCCAGCTGTCAGCCTCTCCACGTACAGCACTCTTTCGATGGAAGTCGTCGTTGGCCACATTGACCACACCGCGCCGAGAGCACCAAGGCAGTGGATGACGGCGAATCCTAGGAAGGGGACGACACGGAGTCGGGGAAGACGCGGCAGTGGATGCCCATGCGGAGAGGATTACGAGGGTTCAGTGGTTCGGCTGCGGTGTGAGGCTGCCGTCGCCGCAGAATAACAGGGGGTGTGGGTGAGTAGAGGGATGCCCTGGCCAGCGGTGGGAGTAGTAGGGGGCGGTGAGGCCTCCGCGGCATCACAGCCGGCCACGGGAGGCAGGAGCACGCGGCACGACCGGCGCTGGTTTGGGCGGCTGGAGCAAGAAGACCAGAGGTTGAAGAAGCACTACTGCCGTTGGATGAACATCGTACGGTAACTGGAGCTAGAATCGTTCATATTGACTAAGTTGACAAAGCCCTCCATCCCCGTCAACTTGGTAGGCCCACAAGTCAGCCTCCCACGATGCTGGGTTCCAGCTGGCAGGGGGAGTATTCATTTTTTGTGCGTAATAAGGAGGCACTTCCTTGCGTGCGAAGATAGCTGGTGGGTCCGACCTGTCAGCGGGGGGCACGTTTTTTTCGCGAAATACAGAGGCCCTTCCGGTGGGTCCCAGATGTCAGGTGGAGGAATCAAAGACTTGAGAAGGCGTACAGAACAAGCTAGTGTACCAGTAAAGAGACGTTGCTGAGTTTTAGAAAAAAGAGAGACGTGCTCCTGTAGCTGGTTCGAATCCAAACCTAGACTATGACTATATATGGTGCTATGCTACTCTGCAAGTAATGAAACTGACATATCCAACGTTCGCTTCTCCTCTTCTCTACTTACTCTGCCTAGCATCAGAAGCTCTGGCCGCAGCAACCATGTCCGCTGGCTGCTCGTCCACCTGCTCTTCAGCAGGCAACAACCAAATATGCGCCAAGTCGCCACCCGTACCATCGCCTGTGGGTCTCATCACACCCCCGCCGGCACGCGCACCGCAGCCGGTTGCTCATCGCAACCCGCTGCCGTTGGTGTGGTGCCACTGCTGCAAATCACGCAGAGTCATCCGTCGCGTCTCAACCACAATCCTCAACCCTGGCCGAGTCTTCTACAAATGCCCGAATCATGGGGTAATAATATGTTTAAGTGTTGTTCTGCTGCTTTCAGTTGCTGATTTTTTAATAGTTTGGTTGATGATCTTCCAATTTGATTCGTGCAGAAAAGGGAAGATTCGTGTGATTTGTATTTCTGGGAAGTTGCTGATGTGGGGGAGTGCAACTACGCTGATTATTTGGTTAGCCGAGGAATCCCAATACCAGCAGGTTGGGGTGTTGGACAAGTAACTGAAGGAACGCAGAAGAGGAAGATGCAGAGCAGAAGGTTAAAGATGCAGTTCCTCTGATCATGGCCAAGCAACAGCTGCTGAACGGCCTTGACAGCAATGAGGAGATGAAAGAGCTTGTGAAGATAATGGGCAAAATCGATGTGCTCTGTAGGATGATTGTCTCTTTATTTGCAGTGTATGTAGCACTCGTGATGTATTCAGTGGCTATGACATGAGCACTTTGCTGAAACTAGTAATGAATGAAACCTGTGTAGCAGGCTGGGCGTAGTGTTGTGAACATCTAATGATTTCTATTAACGGAAATCAGGGGGTATCCCCTTTTTCTCATAAATAAATAAATAGCAGAGGCCCTTTTGGTAATAAATAAATAAATTAGTAGAGGACCTGTCGGGTCAGCTTTGTTCTCATTCGAAGACGTCGAGCAAATTGCAGTCCAACAGCAAACTATGTCATCAAATTCAAGTTTCACAGCCAAATATGAGTACAACTAAACAACAATGTCATCATGTTTTAGTCGTCATACAATCACCAAACACAAATCAGCATACATAACAAGTGATGTTCTCACAGGAAAATACTAAACAACATGTTCATCAGGTTTCAGTTGTCATAGCAAACACAATTTCACATAGTAGATAAAAAACGTCTTCTGACAGGCAAATACGACAAAAGCAATGTAATCATCATCCGCAGCAGCAGCGTCAACATCTTCGCCATGTGTATCAGTCTGAATCGTAATTCCCCACGGTGTCATCTTCTTCTTCGTCCTCAACGTCCTCGAACGTTGGCTTCTTCTTGATCAACTCTTGTATGTCCACAGCACGACAGGCAATCTTTTCGCCGGCGTCATTGACGTGATGGTTCTCAAAGATATTAGGAACATCTGTGTTATCTTGTACATCAGGAGCAGTGTAAGCATCATCTTGTTGTGCAACTTCATTAAACGAATTCCTCTGCTCAAACCTTTGCACTACTCTCCAGTCATCGCTACGTGCAAATGTGTCTTC
This sequence comes from Triticum aestivum, assembly GCF_018294505.1. Classification (NCBI taxonomy): domain Eukaryota; kingdom Viridiplantae; phylum Streptophyta; class Magnoliopsida; order Poales; family Poaceae; genus Triticum; species Triticum aestivum. The sequence continues at coordinate 382,270,661 of NC_057814.1, read as the reverse complement.
CAAGAAAAATATCTGTGTTGCTTGATTTGCCAAAATAAAAGGCTCGTTGGTCTGGTACGCCGCCTTGACATTGATGGATTTGAAATAATCATCAGCTCTGGGTTTTGCGATCCTGGAAAACAGGTTATACCAACGACAGCACAACAGAACCACACACCGATGATCCTCGAAACTGGAGATATACTGCAACTGAACAATGTCTGTTATGTTAGCATACATTTCAGTTGTCTCTTTGTCATACGTATCCGTGCTCATGATGGCACTGTTTTGTGTCTTCCTGCCTTCGTCTCGTGCAAGGGTGTTGTAGCGCACATCTCCAACAACGCAAGATTCATAATGTCTTACCCGAGTATCAGGACCCATTGCTAGTGAGTAAAGGGCATCATCAACTGCCTGCCCATCCTCCCGCATCTTCTTAACCTATGGTTAGAAAATAGACAAGCTGATCATCTTATGTACTCAATATATTAAAAAAACTGACAGTGCAATTCAAAAGCTTACATGGCTCTTGAACCATTTCGCAAATCCTGCCATAACCAGTTTGTCAATGTTTCTTGGATTTTGCGGCAGTAACTCCTTTTTGTAGATGCTGCACAACATAGTGATCGCGTCAAACATCTAAATATATAAGAATGTGCTGCAAGTTTAGTAGATTACGATGTATAAGCTGCAGTACTTAGCACTTACTTGATATAAGGTAGTATCTCAGGACAGTTATTCAACACATACCAAACCATTTTGTCCAAATCTTTAGGTTTGTCCTCTTGTCGACTCTTCCCTGTAACTCGAACAGAATAATCGAAAACATTGAGCCCGGGATTGTCTTCATCCACGTCTTTGCTAAGCTGATCAGCTGTTTCAATGTATTTTGAGCAGAATGTCAACGCTTCTGTAGCAATGTAGGCCTCTGCAATGGAACCCTCGGGTCTAGCTCTGTTCCTAACATAGCCCTTGAAAGTGCCTAGCCGCCTTTCAATAGGGTACATCCAGCCATACTGTACTGGACCTCTAAGTAGTGCCTCATCAGGTAGATGAACAGCCAAATGCACCATCACATCAAAGAAGGCTGGAGGATATATCTTCTCAAGGTCGCATAGGATAGTTGGTATCTTGTCTCTAAGACGCTCCAAAGCATCTATCCTGATATTTCTACTGCAGAGTTCCCTGAAGAATTGTCCCAACTCTGCAACTGCTCTGTATAAGTCAGGGCGGCCCAATCCTCTAAGGATAACAGGTAAAACCCTTTGAAGTAGGACGTGGCAGTCATGAGTTTTCAACCCTTGTACCTTGTTTCCATCTGCACTGACTCTCCTTTCAGGGTTGGAAGCAAATCCATGTGGGAATCTCACACGTGACAGGACCTCGCAGAATTCTTTTCTTTTTACCTTGTCCAAGACGTACACAGCTGGTGCCATATCCCGTGGTTTACCTTCATCTTGCACCTGCAAATCCTGTCTGATACCCAGGTGTGTCAAATCAATCCTAGATTTTAAGGTATCTTTCGTCTTGCCTTCAATATTAAGAAGTGTGCCGATAATGCTGTCACATATATTTTTCTCGATGTGCATCACATCAAGATTATGCCGCAGATCCAAATCTTTCCAATACTCCAAGTCCCACAAAGTGGACCTGCGGGTAAACAATAATCTCTCTTCTGCCCTGCCACGCTTCCTTTTCCCGCTACCATTATCAGGATGGTTTCCTGGTGTAATATGCCTGACCTTCTCTAATTCCACTTGCAACTCATCGGCGGTGAGCCTCTTTGGCGCATCACGGTTTTCATGCTTTGCATTGAACACATGTCTTCGGTATTTTCTAGGATGCGGCTTGTCCTTGGCAAGGAAACGGCGGTGTCCAATGTAACAGATCTTGCTAAGTATTGCGTATGACAGCGGATTCCTGTCACAGCGAACACATGCATTGTAACCATGTGTCGTTCGCCCTGACATAGTGCCCAAAGCCGGATAATCATGGATGCACCAAATTATAACAGCACGCAGAAAGAAATCAGCTGGTGGGCTGCTATATAGGTCTCGAGTGAGAACACCCCTCCATAGCTGTTGAAGTTCCTCCACAAGAGGCTCCATGAACAAATCAAAATCCTTTCCAGGACTTTTTGGACCTGGGATGAGCAAGGCCATCATGTAGTTTGATTCTTTGGTGCAGACATTTGGAGGCATGTTGTAAGGGATAACAAGCACTGGCCACATGCTATATGTGGCGCTCTGGTGGCCAAATGGGTTAAATCCATCTGAAGCTAAGCCAAGTCTAATGTTTCTCGGGTCAGCAGCAAACTTTTCGTGCTTCTGATTGAAGCTTTTCCACTCACTACCATGTGATGGATGGCTCATTACATTCTGATCTCTGTACTCCTGGTTCCTAGAATGCCACAGTACATCCTCTCTTGTTTCAGCATCATGAAACAACCTCTGCAATCTTGGTGTAATTGGAAAATGTCTCAGAACATTATGAGGAATCCTCTTCACAGCATCGCCATCTTTCCATCTTGATGATTTGCATTTCGGGCATTCACTTAAGTTGGCATAATCCTTCCGGAACAGAACACAATTATTCTTACAAACATGGATCATATCATATCCAATTCCAACTGCACGAAGGAAATTCTTCATTTTACTGTAGGTGTGTGGCAGCTCAGACGCATCTGGGAAAGCTTTGCGGAAAGCAGCCAACATCGCATCGAATGATTTGTTGGTCATCCGCTCAGATGTCTTCACCTGAAGAAAGGTGACCATAGCTGAGAATACTGACAGCTTATTTCCTGGGGTGACAGCCACGTTGCATTGTTCCAACATGCGGGCCCACCGTTTTTCTTCTGCAGGTGAAAGTTCACGGAATGCACGAGCATTTCGTAGCATTGTTTCAATGTTGGTCAAACTCACTGGCTCCGCCACCACCTCCTCCTCCTCCTCTTCCACCTGAGCATCAGGCAGATCAAGATGGTGATCTGCTGCTTCCACGTAGTCAATAACATTGACGTTCACAGCTTCACCATGATGAACCCACCTAGTATATGTGACCGACATCCCATACAAGTGTAGATGATTTTGCACAGTTGACTGGGGTCTTGTAACTGAATTCATACAACTGCTACACGGGCAGAGCACATCTGATTTCGGACCACCGTACTCAGCTCTGATAAAGTTCATGAAGTTTTCAACCCCCTCGACATATGCAGCGGAGAATCTTCGAGCAGAAGTTATCCAAGTCCTGTCCATCTGTTAGACATACAAATTAGTTCTTCTACTAGATATTACAGGAAAAACATATATGCTTTTTTATGAAGTCCAGAAGAAAATACCTAGGTCGATGTCTAAAGCTATGGCAAGATATTTGGACGAGCAGATCTAAGTAACGAAATATATGTAAAGCTAATTCAGCAAACAGATTTGAGTGCTAAATTATGGCAGGCTGTTTCAGCAGTCAATGAGGCCGAGCACACAGCCATCGAACTATCGAAGGCCATCGCAGCAACAAAGATCGAGTATAAAACGGTGTAGAGCTATTTCACCTAACAGATTGGCTACTAGACCATGGCAATCTACGTCACAATAAATATATGGCAGGATATTTTAGCAACTAATCGGCCTTGGCATGCCATCTCAGCTAAGCAGATTGAGTGCAGAACAGGGCAAGGAAGCTTCTTAAGCAGAGCATATTGACTGTAAACTACTTCGGCAAACAGTGAGATTAACAGCGTCTATCAGCTAACATTCAGCGCTACACCGACATGCACGGGGCCTCAGTCTAGAATGCGCGTACCGTGGGAGAAGCTGACCGCCGTGCGTCTCCACACGAACGTCGCCAGCGGTGGCGGCGCTGACCGCCGTGCGCCTCCACAAGAACGTCGCCAGCGGTGGCGGCGCGGCTAGAGGACGGCAGTCTACGAGAGCGTACTGTGGGAGCGAGAGGATCGCCGTGCGTCCCCTCGACGAACCGCGGCGCCGACGTATCGGCGTGGCGGGGAGGGCGGCTTTGGCGGAGCGAATGGAGTGGAGGGGGACGGGGGGAGGGGGGTTTGGGGAATATTATTGGCTAGTTGGCCGAAGGGCGGTTGAATCTAGGATTTGGGGGGAATTTTTGGGTGGGGGGGAGGATTTTCGCGCGGTGGGCGGGGGGAGTTTGGCGCATGGTCGGTTTCTCCAAGTGCAGTCCCACGTGTCAGTGAAGAGGCAAGCCGAAGCGCGTTCCGTTTGCGTGAGCCGTGTGCAGGACCGAACGTGTGTGGGGTGCAATGCGACCGCGACAGGGGTGCTGTGAGTGTACCGCCTTTTTTCCTTTTAAACTAGGTGCTTCGCCCCCTCAAAAAAAACTTGTTGCTTCGCGCGATCCATCGATACTACTACTAGTAATCCGGTAATCCCGACTAAAACGGCGCGGCCGGGTCTTTTCCCGCGCGATATGCTGGGAGGTTGGCTTAGTTGGGTTTTTTAGGACGAGTAATGCTACACCTACGTAGTCCCAGTTACGTAATTAACATAATGTGAAACGTGTGAGCTGTTGATTGTAGATTGGGGGGAGGGAGGGGCCCACCACCATGAAAATCAGGGGAGGAGAGAGAGAGGCAATTTACGTTAACCCTTTCGTAGGTTCCCGTAGATGTAGAAAAATGTGAAATGCGTGAATGTGCATTTGCAGATAAGGCCTTCCCTCGTTCATCCTTTTCTCCCACAAGATCTTGATCTTCCGTGCAACGCACGGGCATCTTGCTAGTACTCCTACAATATACTATATTATTGTGAAAGTTCATATACACCGGCCGAGATTAATGCAAACACGGCAGATTTTCATTACATTTCGAACTTTTATAGGACAGAAAAATAAAAGAAACCCGACCCTAAACCTATTCTACGGCGGCGACCGACGTCCTCCATCTGCGATCTCCATGTACGGGGGCGGGGTTCAAGACCCGTGAAGTGAAGGTGCGGTCTCCGGCGAGGAAAAGTAGAACACGGGAGACGGACCGGCCAGTTGGCACACCATGCCCTGCCGCCTCCCATGCCCTACTCATCCTCGGAGGAGTCCCCGACCTCGGCGGTGCCGGACGTTGGACGGCGGCAAGTAGGACGCGTGGCTGACGGTGCTCCCGTCGTCGGCCGCCAGCGTGGCCACCGCTTGTGCGGCGACTTGAGCGAGGGCGGCGACCTCGAGCTCCATCCCCGAAGACAAGCTCTCCCGCAGAGCGTTCGCGCTTGCGGTCATGGCGGATGTGGTGCCAGGTAGGAGGACGATGCGCTATGGTGTGGAGGTTAGCTGGGCGTTGCCGCTTTAAGTAGCGCATTCCGGTGAGGCCAAGCGTCCTGGTGCGTCATTAAGTCGCCGGAGTTGGTTCCTCGGGCACCGAGCCTCTTAACGACGGCATACGGACGGACGGCATGAATGCGGGCAGCTGGCGCCGGCTGGGAACGCACCGCGCGACGGCGCGAGGGACGAGGGTTTTTGGTGTGCCAGGGTAGTCAGCTGCGGTCGTGGCAACGTTGGAGATGCCCTTTGCTCACATGCGATCGACGCATGTCATTGAAAAAGCAAGACGACCCGGCATGGTCTCAGGTCCTGAGGATGCAGTTGGCCGCGCTACACCACTCCGCGGACGCGTCCCGGCGCCCCGTGCATCCTCGACGAGCCGGGTGTTGGGGTGTGTTTGGATTGTGGCCAAAGTGCACCTTACCAAAATTTTGGTCATGACCCAAAGATTGGTCTTTGTTTGGATGGTTGCCATTTTTTTGGCATGCCAATGAACTCTAGCCAACTCTAGTTCATTTTTCTTGCCGATGTCGGCCAAATCATGGGCAACCAAAACCTCAACCAAAATTTTGGCTACCCAATGCTTTGATGGGGCAACCTTGGGCACAAACCAAACATACTGTTGGTCGTGCCACAGCACTAACGCCACCCTCGGCACACTGAAACCGACCGTGTCTAGCGACGATGAGCATGTCGCTCACCGCGGTCGCCGTGTCCAGAGGCGGTGCTGGAGCTGCGCCACGTTGTTGGCCCCCACGACCCACATGAACGGTTGCCGGTGGCGAGGAGGTCGTGGGCCAGCTCCTCCATTGGACTAGTTTGCGCTACGTCGTCCCGACAGGTGTGCCCCACATCTCGGTTTCCCTGTTTTCCCGGCCATATTCGAGCGTCAGTGCTCCGCCTTGCGCATTAGGCCTTTCACTATGTAGGCCAAGCGAGACAACTTATTGTTTATTTGATCCGTTCAAGTATAATCATGTGGTGTTTGCTTATTTCTCATTCCTCTCCAACCCTCTTCTCCATCGATCATGTCTCCCTCCGGTCGAGTCCATCCTCCCGCATGCCTCATTTGAACATTCCGTCGAGTATCATTCGCATGTGGGCCTAGACCATGCTTGTATTTCCAATGTTTATTTGTAATTTGTCCGACATGCATACAAACAAACGGTTCGTTTGAAGTTTCACTTTGCCTCCATTACGTGTCGCTTCGCGTCTTAGTTTTGACATCCCATTCGGTTCATGCCCCGACACATGTTGACGAGATCGATTGATGTTCAGAGATCAATTGCGTGCCGTGCAAGGAGATAAAGGTTTGGTCTGTTTCTATGATAGAAATGACCCGCGGGGGGGGGGGTCTGTGGGGATCAGAAGGATATATTGTACGTTCATAAGCGAAACGAACGTATTGTACCCACCCTAGTCCTCTTTCAATCGATCTCCGGACCCCGAGATGAAATCGAGAGAGAACGAGTGGGGGCATGTGTGATACCTAAGGCCCCGCATGTTAGTTACTCAATGGGTTCGGCCACGTCAGGGGATCCTCATCCGTAGTATACTCCCGCTGTTTTTATTTACTCCGCATAAAATGACGCGGGCGGGGGAGGGGGAGGGACGTCGGTTTGCTCTCAACTGCGGTCCCACAAGCGAGCAAAACGCAAGACGAAGCGTGTTCCATTCGGTGAGTGACGTGGAGGGTCCAGCGTGCCGGGCTGCAACGCGAACGCGACAAGAGCGATGTACAGTCAAAGCCGATTGACCGGTCATCACCGGAACCACTATTCACACCAGAACCTTCGCTGCTCGGCCTACGCCAGCCACTGCCCTAAAACCACACCTAATCTCCAGCCCCTTCCCCCACCTTTCGATCCCCTAGCCCGCATCAAGCGTCCCCTAGTTCGCCGGAAAGCCATGGTGCGCCGCAAGATCACGTACTACAAGATGCTGACGCCGGAGCACCGCGCAAAAATCGCGGCGGCGGTCGGCGCCAGAGACCTCCGTTCCCAAGCTCGCTTTGCGGCGGGCCAATCCCCGAGTTCTCTGGAGCCAAGCTACGAGGAGGAGGAAGCCGATCCAATGTTCATGGCGGAGGTCGCGGCGCAGAAGGCCCCCGATGGGTATGAGACGATGGACGTCGACTTCGTGCCGGCGTCCGAGTCCCCCATGGTGCAGGCGGACCAGCGGTTCAACCTGGCGATACTAAAGGAGGACCGGGAGGCAGAGGCTCAACTCGACGCGGAGCGCGCGCATGCCGCTGCCATCGAGGCTCTCCTGCAGGCGGAACCGGATGTCGTGGATGTGAACCGGGCGGCGGAGGCTCAACTTGAGGCGGAGCGCGCGGATGCCGCTGCCATCGAGGCCCTCCTGCAGGCGGAACCGGACGTCCTGGACTTGAACCGGGCGGCAGAGGCTCAACTCGACGCGGAGCGCGCGGATGCCGCTCTCATCGAGGCCCTCCTGCAGGCGGAACCGGACGTCCTGGACTTGAACCGGGCGGCGGAGGCTCGACTCGACGCGGAGCGCGCGGATGCCGCTGCCATCGAGGCCCTCCTGCAGGCGGAACCGGACGTCCTCGACTTGAACCGGGCGGTGCTCTCGTCCGTGCAGAGCGCCCGCACGCTCCGCGTGAACGAGTAGCTGGAGGCCGAGGACAACCACGGTGCGGAGACACACGTCGGCAGCTACGGCTGGTTCGCGCCGGCAGCCAAAGACGACGAGGCCGTCTCGTTCCGCGAGCAGTGATAGTTTTTCTTTATGTTGTTGTTTTTATGGATCTTTTGCTGTGTAAAAACATATATTGTTATGCAAGTCGCCTGACTTGGGTCAGTCTACCATTTCAGGCGGTTGGATGAATATCCTACGTCTCCTAACCCTTCTTCCTCACCTCTTCTTCTTCCCCAACAGACCACCGCACGGGCCGTACGGATACTCCCCAACATGCGGTTGGATAAACATACTCTATGAACGAAAATTATGTGTCAGCGGTAGGATGGCTGAGTTTGGTTTGTTCACATGCGACAACACGTGTCAGTGAGGGTGCGTTCCCTTGGTTGGGTTTGCGGCGTGCAGGAGCGACTGTGCATGTGAGGGTGCGGTGCGACCGCGGCGTGCAGGAGCGACCGTGTGAGGGTGCGGTGCGACCGCGACAGCCGTGCGCAAGTGTACCTCCTTTTCATTTTGAAAACTTTAGGCAAGCTTGGCAAAAATGTGTGGCGAAGTATGGCAATGCAAGGCCTAGACCCAAACAGGATAAGTACGTAGTACTACGTACTAGGAGTACTAGTGTTAAAAAAGAAAGGCGGGGTTTTCCTTCGCGGGATTAATCGATACAAATCCTCGTTTCACGTGTCAATTAATGCGTATTTTTTCTCCAAAGCCCAAAGAGCTAACCATCTCACTCCTCATCGCTTGATTAATGCAGCGCCATGCAAACCAACCTTCTCACTTCCGCATGCATGCAGGGGATATTAATGTCCTTGGTTGCTAGTACGAGGCAAACCCCATCAATTTTGCCTCGATTAGTGTTAGTGGCCTTTTGCAAATTGTAATTTTGATATACTGGCCTTGTGTACAAAAAAATGGAGGTAGTAACTATATTTGACTTCCTTCCCCATTGCGGTGACGTCGACGATATCTCGAACGTTGTGGTTTGGCGAAGTGCGTTCGACGGAGAACACCATTGAGGGAGACCACGGTAAGTCGTTCGCAAGTGCCGCCTGCAAGCCGAGACAACCGCCTTATTTGCATCCAGGAAGTCCGTTGAACCAAAGGACGCGTAAATGTACTAGTACTACTCGTACACAATAGCGTCGTCCGTCCAGCTTAGTGCGGTGAGATGGTTTCTCGAAGAAGACGATGGAGAAGCGGAGTCAGCGAAGAGTGAAATGATGGTTGCTTCGTCCGTGCTTTGTGATTTGACGCCTCACTGCTTTGTGATTTGTGATAGAAGGGACAGGGGAGTAGACTCTGTCCTCTATACTGTACATGCGTCCAAGCACGGGAGAAAGAGGAGAGACGTTGCATTTTTCTATTCCTTCAATCAATCAATCAGGGAGCTTCGGTTCCATCCTTTTGGCTTTGGCAACACCGTCCACAATGGTTCCCACGATGCCAAAAGCTATTTTCACATTTGGCTACACATTGTGGATGCCCTTAACCGTACCACTTGGTTTTGCTCCTGTGTGCTATCTATACAAATCTCAATTATATTGATCTAAAAAATTATAGAATCAAGATTAGTAAAAAGGAGGTGATTTTGCCGCGCGGATGGCGGGGGAGGTTTCTTATTTTTAGAGGACGTTGTCCTGGCGGTTTGCTAACATGCGGTCCCACGTGTCAGTGCTTTACCAAGCCGATCCGCTTCCCACATGAGGCAGAACAACGGCAGAAGCAACACGTGGTTAACTTGAAGAAGATGAGGGAGAAGCGGATTCAGCAACGAGTGAAATGATGGTTGCTTCGTCCCTCCAACTTCTTTTTTTAGCATTATTACTTCGTCCCTCCAACTTAACTGCGGGAAAGGTGCAGCTTTGTGATTTGACGCCTCATTGCTCATTACTACGCCGGCGCCATGACTGGGTGCTTCACCCCGGCTGCTCTGCACTGTATTCCGGTATGGCACGTGGACCCGGTAGCTTGATGCCCCACATGTCGGCGAAAGGGACTAGAAGATTTATGAAAGCGAGCGCTCCACTCTTACGACGGAGGAGTACACGACACGACGGCCCAGTGAACTGTCACTTGTACTGTATATAGTACTATAGTTTTGCTGTTTCGCACGATCCATCGATACAAACCCGATTAAACAGGAAAGGGCGGGATTTTTCCCGCGCGGTATATGATACTGGCCATACATTTCAAAGGCAATTTTAATGTATGCAAACTGAATAATTAAGTAACAATATGATATCTAGTAAAACTAAAAACACATATGATTTATTGTGTTAGAGTGTAGTAGTAGTGCTGTATTGCATAGTTGTTAGATGTAACATGCGAGAACGTGTAGAGATGTAGTTTTGGAGGGCCTACAGAGAGAAAAGCGTAATACGTTCACCGAACTTCAGAATAAGCTGATTACGGTCACTATATACGTTTTGCGGTGATTATACGGTCACTTGCTCACGGTTCAGCATCGGATTGCACTCTGTTGACCGGCCAAATAGTCTGCGTGGCACCATGTTGACTAGTTAAATTGACCACGTTCCTTGTGGGTCCCACCTGTCAGTTCGCATAGGGAAAAGGTCAGATAAACACAAATTTACGCAGGCGCGACAAGACTCCACCCCGTGCGCGGGAATCACCTGGTTGTGTATGTGTCTGTCAGGGCCTGATGTGTGCGCATGCACGTGTAGGTTGAGCACTTGAGCGTGAGAGTGTGTGTTGGTCGTGTGGTGTACTGGTGTGTGCATGCATGCGTGCGTGTGTGCGTGTGAGTGTTGCGTGCGTGCGTGGCTGCGTGTGTACGTGTGAGTGTTGCGTGCGTGCGTGGGTGCATGTGTTCGTGTGAGTGTTGCGTGCATGCAGTTCGTGTGCATGCGTGCGTGTGTGTATAATCACCACACCAGCTCCTGTGTGTTAAAACAGACGGCTCAGCATACCAATACAAGGCCACCTTGTCCGCTGTGCCCGCGGTCATGACTTCGAACCACCGTCCAATATTTTTTTGTCGTTTGTTTTCATTCTTACTAGCAAGATGCCCGTGCGTTGCACGTAACATCAAGATGCATTTGTATGACTAGTTTATCTTGTGAGAGAAAAGGATGAACGAGGGAAGGCCTTATTTGCAAATGTGGAGAGGTGTGTGGGTACCTTTTTGCAAAATTGTCATAGTTTCTTTCCTATCCGTCAGATATAAATCGGACGGCCTATATTGCAGGATGGCAGGCACACCATCATCACCAACTCTGTTTTTTATAAGAGTGTATTTTATCCCTACTCTTATAAAAAGCATAGTCGGTGATGATCGTGTGCCTGCCATCCTGCAATATAGGCCGTCCGATCTATATCTGACGGATAGGAAGGAAACTATGGCAATTTTGCAAAAAGATACCCACACCCCTCTCCACACTTGCAAATAAGGCCTTCCCTTGTTCATCCTTTTCTCCCACAAGATAAACTACTCATACAAATGCATCTTGATGTTCCGTGCAACGCATGGGCATCTTGCTAGTATTTTATAAGAGTGTAGATGTAGAGTAGATACAAGCCGACAGGTGGGCCCGATGGTAGTGAGATAATGTGATGCAACACTAGAGGTGCCACGTGGAGCGTTTAACTGGTCAACTAGTCGTGTCTTGAGCAAATACAGAGTTGTACGGTGAGCCCGTGACTGTATAATAACCACAAAACGTAAATGGTGACCGTAATGAGTGGATTCTGAAGTCCAATGTACGTATCGTGCTTTCGCTTCAAATACAATGATCGTCACTGTATATATCGCGAGAGAAAGATGAAACATGCGTGAATGTGCTGGGGGCTTACTTTTAGAGGACCTGGAGATAGTTTGTGTGCGTACGTGAAAGGGGCGTAGAGGGGGGTATGCGATGGAGAGAGAGATGCTCTTCGTTTCTCTTTATTATGACTAACTTTATATATAGTATAAAAATATACAAATTCACAGTGCGGAATAAATATCATTGTGGGCACCATGCAATGCAAGCGTTCATACTCCTCCATATAACTTTGTAATGTTGTATATATGTAGAAATTCTAAAATATTTTTTGGCCACACTTTATTCAAAAGGAATGTTGTATGCGAAATAAATGTGAAGAGAGGGCTTTTTAGATCAATGGGGTACGTGATGTAACATGTGTGAATGTGTAGTCGATGCATTTGGCAGGGCCTAGAGAGGTATGTGTGTGTATTACGTATTCGAGAGAGGCATGGATAGAGGGGCCGACAGGGGGGGCGTGGGAGAGATAGCACGAGAAATGAGAGTGGTCTAGAGAGAGAGAGACAAATATGACGTCACGGCGAGAGATTCCCTTGAGTGTGTATATGCAAGGGGGGAGTGGATAGAGGCACCAGGAGAATATATTTTTGTGTGTGTGGTGTCTGTGTTGGTATGTGTGGGTGTGAGAAGATAACGAGACGTGGGGGCAGAGGGTGTGTCACCGCGTGAGGTCCGGTGGGTCGAGGTGAGGCCCTTCGTTCGGTTCCGTCCTGCGCCACATTGGTCGGCCCGTGACGCATTTAGGGAGACCCATGGATGACTAGTCGTACAAGACAAAGATAGCATAATTGTGAAGGACTCTATGTCCACTGACAAAGCCGGCTAGGATTTGTAACCCTAGGTTCTCGGACTAAGGTAACCCCTTTATCTCTGATATTACTATTCATCCAACCTAACTTTAAGGGGCATCCTACAGAATGCTCTGCTAGAATCATACTCGTCGATTAGGAAGAGAGGTGTGAGACAATGCGTGAGAGACAGGCCTAAAGATAATGTGCGTACAGGAGACACGTAGGCAGGTCTATGTATATAGAAAGGGTCGATGGGGATTGTGCGTGTGTATGCTTGCGAGAGGAAGAGTGCTTGTGATAAAGGTTAGTGAAAACAGTCGTAAATGGTTACGAGAGGGAGGGAGGGTTATATCGAGAGCATGTGTGCGAGAAAGACACCTCGGGAGAGAGTGTGTGAGCATGTGTGAGAGACCACCGATGGAGAGTGAAACTACACGTACAAGACTGCTGTACACATTGATTAAAGATATAAATTGTATCCAAATATTAGGATGGGATCATGATATTTGCAATTCGCGTAAGGAACGGTCATTGATCCATCAGACATCTAGATTCTATCGAATTTGAGCATGTCTATGTTATTATTCGACACAATTGATCCACATAGTTAGTATTTTGAACTCCAGACAATGCATCGCTTTAGCAATCGAATATAAACGTGAGTATAGTTCATGTTGTGTGTGTAAAGCACATTATACATACGAAAGTTACACAATGAACATTATAAATAGCTACCTATGAACTAGCATACATTTGAATTCAACTTAAGGTGGTTTAAAAAAATCAAATACAACATGAAGTCCAATTCAATTATTTGAATTTGATATCATGGCATTTGTAAATCATACCTAAATTATGGGGGCACCAATCTTTGCTCTGATTTTGTACATAATAGCATATGTAGTCATGTACAAAATAGATTCTAATTTAGCTCCTCCATTCCAAAATAATCGTAGTTATAGGATTTTCAAGTGTCAAAATATCAAAAAGAAGCGGATAATTTAATGAGGTTTTCAAACATACAAGGTCAAATTTAACGTTGTCTATTTAGGTCAATCCTCAAAGTTCAAGAGTACTCTAAACGTGAATGCTTGTGTTTCAAAATTTTGAACGAAGCGCCAAAAGAGCCTCTACTCGCCCGAAACCGCGTGAGACCAATGTTTGGTAGTACAAGGAAATTACTTTTCTAATAACTCCGACCCGTGAAACCTACCGGCCCGACGTCCAAAGGTCTAAACCGGGGTAGGTTTGTAGCTTCATCTAGACGCCACGCAACTGCCTCCGAAAAACATTCATACACAATGGCCGCCTAAGCACACATGCGCGCGGCCGAAATCGCTCCCGCCCACTATTTGGGACACCTGGGATTACCATCCTACCCCCGACCCGCAGTAGGTCTGAAATTTAAGAGGGGGGCAAAGTTTGTACTTTCCCCAAATTTCAAACAAGCGTGTCCCATCTTCTGTTCAAAATATCCAAAAACAAGTGGGTCCCAGACC